>NC_053413.1:2180000-2350000 GCF_016859285.1 Xiphias gladius | reverse complement strand
CATTAAGAGAAGTTGGAAATGTTCCAAATGTTATATTTTACTGATGCAGCTCAAAAACGTTCTCGTTATCTCATTAATTGCTAAATATTTTTATTCAATCATCTAATCATCATCTAATTTTCAAGACATCGCTGTGTTATTATATTTATAATAATTATAACCGACCTTATTTGTCAGTTACCTGATCAGGAAATACAGGACCACAAATTCAAAAGGATTGCTGTGACTCATACACCCACTTGCCAAATTATTGATTACTACTACTTAAAACTAATGCAGTATAATACAACAGGCCTGCAATAAATCCTCCCTTAAAGAAGATTATAATGTTCAGTTTTTATTTACTCTGATTGAAAGAGATGTTGATTTATTTTAATGGTCATATTGGAGGCTGTAATTTGTGGTGCTGTTGAACTGTACTGGGTTATACTGAGAGTTGTTCCTAACATTTATTTCATCATATTTATATGAATTAAGGTTGAAAAATATTAAAAACATCTCTCAGTACAACCCAGTACAGTTCAATAGCACCACAAATTACAGCCACCAAAATGACCATTTAAATAAATCAACATTGTCTTAAACAGATTCAATTTGATTGAGTGTAGATTAATTTTATCACTTTGTGTCATAGTAACCCTTTCCCTTAACGGTAAACCAGTATTTTTACTGAAGAATTTGACTTAAAACTGGGGTATGAGATGGATCTATTTAATCACTTGAATAATATGCAGCTAAGAAAATGTGTTTTTGCATCACCAAGGAAAATATTTGAAATTATTTAACATTAGTCTAAGCCTTTATCTCACTCATACATGGCCTTAAAAGAAAACTATCAAATGTACAATAGCATAAGATGATGAATTGTGTAACATTATGTTACAATAACAGTAGTGTTGCATAAATTACTCTTTCAGTCTGATAATAATCCTAATATATCATGTTTGGATGGAGATAAAAAGTAAACAAAACAGTGCTGTCTTGCTGTTGCTGTGTCATAAACAAAACCCTCCGGGATGCTTTTGTTTAAAATGACCATGCATAGCAGGTGTACTGCTGTGATAAGCCATTTCCAGTTTGCAGAGTTTGGGTCTCTGTCTAAAGTTTCTCAAGAACCGCTCATCCACAAACCTTCACAGTCAACACTCCACTTCTGTGGGTCCTCAACAATACACATGTGAAGTTTGAAGTCAATCGGATCAGTGGTTGTCGAGAAAGACAGACAGACAGACAGAGATTTCTTCATATATAGTTAGATTCAGAAACATTGTATTCTAATGCTCTTAAATTTTCATTGAGTTGTAGCTTATAATAATGAGGTCTTTCTATTGTCAAGCTATCTAGATCTGTGTTTCTTGGTGATTTTAATATCCATATTGACAGTATTTGATATTCATATTGACAATGTCTGATAAATTTGAATTGAGTTTTATTAATATCACGAACTCTTGTAATCTCACATTAAAAACATTTAACAGGCCCTACACAGACGGACCGCTTGCAATTCTGGGCAAACATTCTTGGACAGTTTTTCTCTAGTCTCACTACAAGAGCTCTTGTCGTCTTGACATTTTACCCATTTCTTTGTTAAAAACTGCTATTGACTCCATTGGTCCATGTGTGCTCTCTATAATCCACAATTTGTTAAAATCTGGTCATGTCCAAACTTATTTCAAACAAGCCGCTGTTCAACCACTTCTCAAAAAAACAAATCAGGACCCTTCCTTGCCCCAGAACTGCAGGCCCATTTCCTTTTTTAACTAAGGTCCTAGAAAAAGTGACTGTGAAGCAGCTTAGATGACCACAACATTTTCGACAAGTTTCAGTCTGGTTTATGTCAGCTGCATTCAACAGAAATAGCTCTTCTCAGAGTCTCCAACCATTTGTTAATGAAGGCTGATGCAGGAAAATATTTTGTACTGGTATTATTAGATCTCAGTACTGCTTTTGATACTGTGGATATTAGTTGAGAGGCCCACGCAGTGGTTGAGTACCTCTGCATTAGCTTTGGATTGTTTGTCCTTGTACCTGTCAGACAGGCCTTTCTAAGTTAAAGTTCATAACTACATTATACATCATCAACTGAATCTCTGTTTTGGTGTTCCCCAAGGCTCTGTCCTGGTCCCAATGCTGTTTGCACTGTACTTGCTTCCTCTTTGGTAGATAATAATAAATTTTAAACCTATCTGTAATAGAAATTGCTTAACTTACTAGCTCTTAATTAAGAGTTTTGCTGTGTCAGCATTGTACTTTGCGTGTCAGACATATTATTCATCTAGAATGAATCGAAAGACCTCAATGAACAGGCTAGTCAAACATGGGCGCCACAATGAGTCGCCAGAAGGAACAAAGATCGCCTTTTTTGGACAACAGATCGATGCCTACGGGGCTACTAACTGCCAGCTCATATGAAACTCATGTATAAAAGACCTGCTCAACTCCAGAGGAATTGTCAGACTCTTGAACCAGTTTTGGTGAAAGAACTCTGTCCCTACTCAGCTGAATAGTATTATATCTGACTGTTTGTTGCCTTGTTTAATCCTTTGTTTGATTTATCTTCTTATGCAATAAATTACTTAAAACTCAGTTGAGTCTAATACTTTTATTTCTCACCAGGAAATTATACACTAATGTCCACCACACTATCTCCTACTATTGTTATGCAGATGATATCCGATCATACATTTGATTTAAACCTCAAAATGTTAAAACCTGTCTGTTCTACTAAATTGCCTCAACCCTATAAAAGACTGGATGGCTGATATTTGTCAACAGTTGACTGCTGACAGAACAGAGGTTCTTCCCTAGACGGCTTTATCCTGAAGGTGATGGACAGTCTTGGCTATCTGTCCTCTTCAGGCACCTGCCTACATTAAAGAGCTCCTGCAGCCAAACAATACCAGTAGAAATTTGAGATCCTCTGATTTATTAGTTCTTCCTTGCTCCAGGCTCAAGACAAAAGGAGACTGTGCTTTTGAGGTTGTTGCTCCTAAACTTGTGAAATCTCTCCAGTTGGACTTAAAGGGGCTATTTGTAAGTTTTCTCTGCTGCCGAACATAGTTTCTTGCCATGAGCGGTTGGTGGTGATGGTCACTTACCAAGAGCTTCATCCATCATTGAATTTACAAGGTGAGGTTATAATACGCCTTCTGAGCAGAGGTCCTTCTTCAGGGCAGACTGGAAACTACAGTGATTCACTATTGGAAAGTGAGGAGACGAGCCGGCCAAGGCTAGCTGGCTAGCATGCTACCTTCAATAGGAGAAAAGAAGTGACAGAAATAGAAGCAAAACAAGAGTTATCATTTGCTTTGCTTTTCACCACTGGAGACAGCTCTTTGCTAGTAAAGGAATGAATTTTGATGCTGAACTCGCAACATTTCTTCTAGACTGGTAATGCTAGAATAGTAATGCTAACATTGGCTATGTATCTCCTTTAAGATATGTGGATACTATGGACACCTTTAAAAAGCACCTCAAGACCTATTCTTAAGACTTTTTTTTGTTTAATTTTTTCTGGGTTTCTGGGGGTTTTTTGTTTTTATTTTTTATCCTTTTATTATGAAGCACTTTGTGACGTCTGCTCTTGAAAGGTGCTGTATAAATAAAATGTACTTACTTACTTACTCTCTGTCGCTGATAAAGCCATGCACCATTGGCATATGATGTTTGGAACTTAGAGGGCAGACAAAAAATACCAGGCATACTGAAACATAGAAAACTGCAATTTTATTGTTTTATTTTGTAAAGCAATAATGGTCATTTAAATTTGTATCTATATTTTCCTTCATTTAAAAGAGGTGTACTGAAGACAGAATGTGCAAAATTGTTTGACTAATAGATGGTATAATGAATGAGCAATGAAATTGTTCATAAGGAGTTACATAATTAAATGTTAAACAAAGTAAAATGTGGAAATGTCTTCCAAAACTGAATAAAAAAGTAAACTATGAAATATTTAAACCAAATCCAAATGAATACATTAAAATGCAGTGAACTAGATCAATATCTTTTTATTTTGTAGCTTTATACAAATTCATCTATCCACTAGAACTGTTTCTATTTACTTTATTTAAAATCTTTTAATAAGTCTAGAGCAATTTTAAGTTTTTTTTTAGTATAGCATTTTTCCCCCTGAACAAGACTTTGTCAGATGTCTCTATTAAGTTATTTCATTTGATTATTTATGTGCTCTTAAGATCTTATTTACTTTCAAAACACAACATACATGGACACAGTGAGGAAAACAGGAAGAAAAAGGGGCAACAGAACAAGAAAAAGGTTGAAACTGATCAGAATGACATGACACAGTAGAAGAGCAGGATATCTATCATGAAGGCATTACTAGGATCAGACCACAGGTCAGTCTCACTTTTCTTCTTGCTCCATTTACATGTTGTTAGTGACCTATAATAGTGACCTATAAGACCAATATAAGCTTTCTATACCACTGACATAACAGATAGCCGACAGTAAGATAATGAAATGTCAGAGGGTCACAGCAGAGATTGCACAGGGCTCAAGTAAGAGTTAGGTGTTGTTAAGAAAATCACAGCAAGACAATGGAAAAATAGTGGAAGGGGTTTTTCATCTCATGGTCTCTTAGTTACTGTGGGAGATCATTGAAAAATATTAATGCACCCACCCACACTGCATCCAACAACATAATCCCCAGCATTATTAATACAGCTGATACATAGAATATCTCTGTGTTTGGAGCCTTAACACTTGAAATATACAGAGAGTTTACAAGTAGTCCTAGTAACAGTGGTTTATAATTCACCTCAGCCGTGCAACTACAGCATAAAAGGTGACTTTCACACTCTAAAGACAGATTGTATTCAGATTGATTTACCTGCTAGTCCCTCCTGTTGTTAAATTTTGTTTGCTTTAATATTGTTATTGTGGAATAAGTTCCGAAACATTTCTGGAGCATTTAGACCATCATTAACATTGGGGCAAGATTTTTTGTTACAATCAGAACATTTATAGACCACTACTTTCTGACTGCCCTGTATATGGCTCTCAACCCAAAACCCGTGGTTCTTCAGAAGATGTAAATCTTTAAAAACAGCTCACAAATATATTTTCATTTTTTTTAAAGTCTCAGTAATTTCCTAAAACAGCTAGTCACTGTAGTTGTTAGCAAATGTGACTCAAACAGGAGGAAATTCTGCATTTATCCAGGACTATTTTCTGCAGGGGAGTAATCTTTTGTTTGGTGTTCTAGTGAGTATTTTTGGCAGCAGGACAGTGACTGTGGGATTGAATCAAAATAAATTACAGTATTTGTGTTAAAGGTAAATTAAGGAACATGTTACCCAGAAACATGCAAACACACAGACAGACAGACACACACACACACACACACACACACACACACACACACACACACACACACACACACAAACGAAAAAAAAATATCTTGGAAAATTAGATAGCATGGCTTTATGAATGAAAACGCAGGTATGCTGATGCCCTCTAGATGTCAGTAATGACCTCTGAAAAAGATTTTCACAAATAATTTCTAATTTGTGAATGCATAAAGAAGATTTGCATAAAGGTTTGCAGTTATACATCAGGTTTGCAGTTACACATTTATCCGTTAGTGGGTGAAAAAAGTTCACACAGAACTAAACTGTATGTGGGAATTCCAAGTTTACAGCTAAAAATTAGGGGGGTTAGACTTCTTTGCTGTGAGTATTTGGCCCCAATAAGGCAACCAAACTATACCTACTGCGTTGATGCTCTTTATCATTAAGTTGGGTTAACGACCCCAAAGTTTTTTATTGTCGGCTAACATTGCCACTATGTTAGCTAGCTAACCTAGCTAACATTAACAGGAGCTACATTGATTTTAACTCAAAGAGATGGGATCACAAATTAGTTTATGTGAGTCCATTAGGAGATAACGTTATTTGGGTTACACAAAGAAGCTTCTAGCTTTACATCACTGTTGCATTTATCCATTCTTCTTTCATGTCTGGTGTTCCAGTTAAACTGGTTTTGAATTAACTGGTGATATTTAGATGCGTTGGGCTGTCGTTACGATGGCGATAGAGATGTAAGTGAGTGTGCAAATACCTGGTCAAAACACAGCAAAAGTCAATAAATTGTTCACAAAATGTACTTGTTGTCAGTCTATATTTGTCTCATATTATTATTCAGATGTCAAGATGATTTGAGAACTGTTCAGCCTATAAGTAAAGCATACAGTTTAATATATATTAGTAACACTCAGCTTGAATGCAGTGTGGAGATAGCACTAAGCCGTGGCAAAGTGTGAAACACCCAGATTAATTTGTGATACATCTGTATCTGACAATCATATTTCATATTAAAGGCTAGAGACATACACAGTATCTGTATATAATTATACACTACATCTCTGTCATCACGATATTATTTATACAGCACTTTTCTTTCAAAAAAGCTACAACATACTTTACAGAAAAGAGAGTTTATACAGCAAATAAATGCAATGAAACACAAATAAAAACAACCAAAGGAATTAAATAATTATTTAGAAAAGATAAAATAGAAAGATAAACAGATGGATTATCGATACACACAGGTGGTGAGAGCTACGATCAGGCCAAAGAGGGAGACTATTTATGCACAGTGTGTTTTTAAATAAACCCATTTTACTGATGATTATAGTTGTATAACTTATAGTTTTGGGTAAGTCTAGCTGCGATCTCAAGGTGGATGTCATGCAGCGAGATCTTCCATGATCCAAAACGTGCTTCCAGTGTCTCCGGCTGCCAGGCCACTTCGCCTCATACTAGGAGTTTTAAAATGCCCTTAAAATTTCCATCGGCATCAATGAAATTGGGACTTATTTAATTAAGACAGACAAACAGTCAGACAGAACCACAGACAAGAGTGATGGATTGCAAGTTTCAGAGTTTATCAAAGTTCATCAAACTGGTTTATTTTTTCACCATGTTGCACACACTGCCTATCCTGTTTGCCTAGAGTCTTCTTAGGTTTGACGTGACAAGCTTTGCACACCTGGATTTTGGGATTTACTGCCATTCTTTTCTGCAGATCCTCCAAGATCTGTCAGGTTTGATGGGGAACGTTGGTGGACAGCCATTTGCAGGTCTCTCCAGAGATGTTTGATTGGGTTCAAGTCAGGACTCTGGATTGGTCACTCAAGGACATTCACAGAGTTGTCCCTAAGCTACCCCTGCATTATCTTGGTTGTGTGCGTAGGGTCTTTGTCTGGTTGAAAGGCAAACCTTTGGCCCAGTCTGAGGTCCATGGAGCTCTGGACCAGGTTTTCATTAAGGATATTGCTGTACTATGCTCCTTTCAACTTTTGCTCAGCCCTGACCAGTCTCCCAGTCCTTTCAACTTTTGCTCAGCCCTGACCAGTCTCCCAGTCCCTGCCACTAAAAAACACCCCGATAAAACACCCTGCACGCTGCCACCACCACGCCTCGCCGTCGGGATGGTATTGGGCAGGTGATGAGCGGTGCCAGGTTTCCTCCAAATATGATGCAAAGAATTGAGGCCAAACAATTCAATATTTGTGTCATCGGACCAGAGAATCTTGTTTCTCACAGTCTGAGAGTCCTTTACCTTCCTCTTATGTTAGGGTCGGCACCAACCCGTTTTTAGCTTTTAAATGCATAAAAGAACCACATAAATTTGTTTATTGCATCAAGGCTTTTTGACTTTGTCAGGAACCTCTATTTCAACAAAATAAAACCCAAAAAAATGTTTTCACTAAATTATAAAATGCTCTGTTGAAATTATAACCTTTGTGTTGTTAGGGTTGGTTTCGACCCAGTTATAAAGATAAGATTATAAAGCAATAATTAGAACCAAAACTGAAATCATAAGTGCGCTGTCAGCCAACACACTGACAGCCAGCTCCTCTCCCAATCATGTGAGCTTCAGGGGATTCTCATTTTGCATTCTTTTCCAGTATACCTGCACAAAAACAAAACAAACAAAGACGGCATGTCCAGACATGTGAGTTCAAATCACTCATTTGAGTGGTCATTTGACTTGCAGAGTGAGAAGAAGATTTACAGTGAGCCAAGTTCTGGATAATATTTTTGGTGAAAATGAGGGAGAGGACACAGAGCAGCATAGCATGTTTTGAGCTATTTATGCCATTTTCACTAAAAAGTGTCATCATTGCTATGACAAACCTTGAAGGAAAAACGGTCCATGGTGACATGTGGAAAGACATTGATGAGGAATACCTGGATGCTTATATTGGTGTCCTTCTTCTTGCTGGAGTGTACAGATCCTGCAATGAGGCCACTGATAGTCTCTGGGACGCATCGACAGGCAGAAATATTTTCCGGGCAGCAATGTCACTTCAGACCTTACAAATGATATCAAGAGTCCTCAGATTTGACAACAGAGATACCAGAGCAGGATCTGACAAGCTTGCCCCATCAGGGCTGTCTGGTAGAGATGGCCGCAGCTCCCTCCACTGATGTTCAACCCAGGGCCAGAGATGACAGAGGATGAACGTCTTGTCCCTTTCCGAGGAAAATGCCCCTTCCGGCAATACATACCCAGTAAGCCAGGGAAGTACGGCATAAAAATCTGGGCAGCCTGCGAGGCAAAAACCAGCTATGCCTTGAATCTACAGATTTACACAGGCAAAGCTGTGAGTGGCATCCTTGAGAAAAACCAATCCTCGACTATAACAAAAACAAAGGAGGAGTGGACAACCTGGACAAGCTGACTGCCACCTACACTTGCCAGCAAACAACCAGGAGATGGCCAATGATTGTGTTTTACAACATCCTTGATGTGTCTGCATGTAATGCATTTGTGTTGTGGACCCACATCCACCAAGGGTGCAACTCAACTAAAAAAAAACAAGCGGAGAATGTTTCTTGAGGAGCGTGGAAATTCCCTTGTCAAGCCACACATTGAGCGAAGGGAACGGGTGCCCAAAGACCCAGACGCTGCAGCATTGGTCAGACAGCTGCAGAGCTCACCTAGTACTCTGTCCAGCCATCAGCAACACAAAGAGCATCCGCACCAGCATCCTCCTCAGCCAGCCCTGCCTCAACACCAACCAGAACAGCCACAGCCACAACCCCAATCAGGCCACTTGATTCTAAAAAATAGAGTTGTCAGGTCTGCCCAAGCAGTAAGGACAGAAAGACAAACGTATTGTGCTTCAACTGCAAGAAATATCTCTGCAAAGAACACACTAACAGTGTCACTTTTTGCCACACATGCATCTAAACACACACACATACACATGCATGTTCTTGCACACAGAGGCTTTTACTCTGATTTAGTTTTTTATTAGTTTTGGAACTAGTAAATGGTTTGATTTGCTTGATTGGTTGTTGTTTCTTTGATATTGCAAATCTATATTTTTTTTATGACCTGTTCTGTTTTTCATTTTGTGTTTATATTAAAGTTCTATTGTTGAAAAAAAGACTTTTTTGCCGTTTTCTTGAATGTATATATATGGGTCGAAATTGACCCGTAACACCATAGATGTTATTATAGTTAAAAATATTAAAATGAAAAAATAAATAAAACAAATTTATTTAAGAGATGTGTTTTAATACACCTCAGTAATAGTCAGGTAACACAACAACCTTTTATTTATTTATATGATTCTCTTGAGGTTAATTTTACCATTTTTTTAATTGAAATCGAGGGGTATACTGACAAAAAAGGCCCAGAGGCCCACACCAAAAATATTAATACCAATATATTCATGGATAAGGAAGCCTAACAAGGTAACCAAGAGATGAGAAACAAATTGGATGATAGCTAATTGTTTTTAGTACGTTTTACAGCTGATTTTTTAGACACGGGTCAAAATGGACCCGTTAACATAAGAGATGGTAACAGAAAGCTAACACAAGAGGAATGCTTTTTTGCAAACTCCAAGCAGGCTTTCATGTGTCTTTTGCTGAGGCAAGGCTTCCGTCTGTCCACTCTGCCATAAAGCCCAGATCGTTGGAGTGCTGCAGTTATGATTATCCTCCAGGAAGTTTCTCACATCTCCACACAGGATCTCTGGAGCTCAGTGAGACAGACCATCTGGTTCTTGGTCACCTGTCTTACCAAGGCACTTATCAGTTTGGCCAGGTGGCCAGCTCTAGAAAGAGTCCTGGTTGTTCCAAAATTCTTCTATTTAAGATTTATACAAGCCACTGTGCTCCTAGAAACCTTCAATGCAGCAGCAGAATTTTTTTGTATCCTTGCCCAGTTCTGTGTCTCAGCTCTGCAGGCAGTTCCATCAACCTAATGGCTTGGTTTTTGCTCAAGTGTAATAGGAAAGGGTCTGAATACTTATGCCATTATGATATTTCAGTTTTTTTCTTTTCAATAAATTTGCAAGAAATTCTAAAGTTCTGTTTTTTGCTTTTTCATTATGGGGTATTGAGTGTATATTGATGAGGGAAAACATGAATTTAAACCATTTTAGCATGAGGCTACAACATAACAAAATGTCTGAATACTTTGTGAATATATAGAGGGCACAGTCACTTATGGAGTTATATACAGGGACATGAAAGAAATTCTATATATTGTTTGCAAAAAGTAAAATGTACATGGCAGATTTGCAAAAGACATGCATTCAGGTTTGTGCAAAGAGTTAAATGTAAATCATACATTAAACCATTATACTGTGGCTGATGAGGGTAACTGCATAGAGATATATAAGGTAACAAGGGTTGGCCTTTACAAGCACACAGTATCCTGCATAAACAATGAATTGAAAACACAAATATTCACATTACCTGCACGCAGACCAAGGCACTATTAATAAGTATACACGCAGCTTGATTTCTGTCCCAAGGAAGCATAAATATTCATGTGCTTACAACATGAACACATTTTTTTTTCCTTTAAAAAAAAAAACTGGGTTCACTGGAAGTTTATGAACTCAGTATGATGTCACATCCCTGAAAAATTTGGGAACTCCTAGATTAAGATGTTCCTCAGAATGTGAAGTGTAGGATGGGTGAATGTCTGGTACCCTTGCCCTAATGAAGACTTTTCACAAAACAATAAGTGTGGTGATTTTCTTTGATGTAGCCAAAAGCTATAGTTCTTAGTAGAGTTACCATTTCTGAAAAAAGAGCAATCAGGTAGAAGTTCTCTTGTGTCCCAGATTTAGAGTCAACCCCATTATTTCAAATGGTAGCTCTGTGTTCACAAATATTGATTAAACAGTCCAGCAGCATAGTGGCTAAATTCACGTGTACCTTCATAACTAAAACGAATTGCCAACATCTGATTTTCCATTTACTCAAATGAGGTGACTTTCTTCAGTTTAGGAGATGTTTAACACACGTTTTACATTGGAAGCCAATGGCAATGGTGAATTGTAGGAGAACTACCAAATTTTTCAGTAACGGTAGAACATAATGAATTTTTTTGTATCAAGGCAAGAATGAATTGGAACCCACATGTCAAAAAGACTGTGAGCAATGTAAAATCCTAATTTCTTGGGAGATGAATAATAACCTAGTAACTCATAGTAACCTCATGATAATCAGTGAAAGAGGGAGAGGGTAGCTGCTGGTTGCACCTTTTTTACAGTTGTATTGCTCTTTGTGTGGGCAGGGCACCACAGGTCAAAAGGAATATTCTGCCAATTTCTTTGTCAAAAATGGGGAAACTCAAGGTATTTATAGTACATTGAAACATATTTAACCAGAATAAGCAAAATATGGTCAGTACAGGTTATTGTTATATTTATGTTGTCTTTTACTGATACTTATTATTATCTGTAAATCAAATGTAGGTATTTGTTCTTAAATTAGAAATGAAAACACAAGAAATTAGGCTAATCCTTTCAACGTATCTTTGGCTTTCAGTGTACTTTGGCAGTATTCACCCTTCATCCATACTGTAACCTACTGCCTTTCACTTTATCTGTCTTTTTTCATGACACTGAAAAGGTAAGAGGAACCTGCAGAACTGATCATCACTAGCATGGTAGCAGCATATAAAAAAACTGACAGCATATTGCAGGCAGTGGCCTGAGGCACAGTGTTTTATGCCTGTTTGTTCTGACGGCTGTGTGTCTCACATACTGTCACAAGTATGGCTTTCTTGAGCTAGAACGCACACACACACACACACACACACACACACACACACACACACACACACACACACACACTCATGCGCTCTACCCGTGCGGAAAATAGGTTTTTAGCACACTTCTGACGTCACGCCCAATGGTCGTTTTGGTTTTCCTCCGAAGGTCGTACATTACGAAGATGAATCACTACGCAGGTGAAATACAGATCCTAAATACTTGTTTCCCCCTTTTATTACCTTTCAGGAATATAAACATGTTTTCCTACAAAAAATATTTTATTCATTTAATAAAAGAAGCCCGAATTCTTAAATGTTAAGTATTGTCTACAAGGAGCATTATCTCCAAATGTTCCAAATGTTTCTCTACATAAATGACAGACACCACAATTAGCAGTTTTACTTTAAGAACTATTAACCATAGTGACAAAATAACTTAATTACAACGACTCACAGCGAGGTCTGTGGATCTAAAAATAATGTAAAACTGAAGCTACAGTATATTTGCATGGCTAAATATGTGTAGAGTGAGACCTTGTCATGTTTACATATCAATTTTCTCCTCCACTGTCTGGCACCTGCTGATTTACATCAAGCTAGCGAACATTAGCTTGAAAATACTAGATGTTGTTATTGTATTTGTAGTGTAATTCTAGCATCACAATAAAAGCGAAACACCTCTGGAAATATTGCTAATGTCTGCACCAAGATGTTAAAAATTCGAGTCGAATTATTTATTGAAAGGAAAACAAAAGTGCTGAGTGCTGAGAAATAGTTTAATGGGTTTATTTTGAAAGTCATAACAGGAAATGTCTTTGTTTATTTCGGGTCGCTTAACGGCGTTACCTGCTGCAGCTGAACAGAGCCGAAGGGTTTGAGTGGATGACCGTTACCGAGTCACCCTGGTTGATTGGAGTAAAGCCTCTCCTCTGAAACACCATATGCAAATTAGAATGAATTTTCGCTCTAAGTTTAATGTCAACAGACAGGACGAACAGATTTGGGGGAGCCCGTGTCAGTCCTGCGCAGGCACATTTTTTTGAAGCCCAAAAACCGCATATTAGGTCACATTAACGGGCATCAGCACCTCCAGCTCACTTCACCGGGCGATGGAGGTCCGCCGTTAAGTGTTAGGCGAACCGGACTCGGTCGGAATTACGCCAAAATTACGTCGGGAATCAAGTATAGTTCCCTGTCTCCCGGGAGCAGGAGAGACCACCGGCCGCTCGTGATGTCTCGTGCCAAGGAGCGGCTGAAAGGCGGGAAGGAGACCAAGGACAGCGTCACTCTGCTGCCCTGCTTTTATTTTGTAGAGGTGAACATCTATCTATTTATCTATCTATCTGTCTGTCTGTTAAAAACATCGAGTTCTGTAGCATTATCTTGCAGAGATGTATGGTAAATGGAGCAGACTGGTTGGTAGGGTGCTGTCTGTTTGACTAATACATTGGTTGACTGACTTGTCAACTGGTTAGCCACTGACTGGTTAGCAACTAAAATGACATGTCCTGATATCAGAGCTTCTGTGTCAACGCTCCCATTCAGTCAGGTTTTATCTGTTGTTGGTGCATCTGGTTTTTAGTGAGGACAAAACAGAGAGGTGGTTTGTGCTGACAGATGTTGGGCAGGCATTCAGAAGCTCTTACTCAAAAACATTTAAGTATAAACCTCTTTGTGACCTGCAGTCTAGGGAGCCAAGCAACCACATTGAATACCACAATCAGGTTAAGCTAATAATGCATGTAAATATTAAGTTATCATTCTGGATACTTGAACATAGTGAAGATATGTTTGCTGTTGAGATGCCACGCAGACAGGCTTTAAATCTGGTATCAAGAAACCCATGTAGTTTGATAGCAGTGATAATGAGAATCTGTATTCTCCTCATCCCTATTTCCCCCCTTGTTTTTGCAGACAGTGACACTGCAGTATCCACAGGATATTATGATTCCTTGTGCATACAGGAGTTTTTGGGGCAGGATGCAAAGATTTAAACAGCTTGACCAATATAAACAGTTATCTCAAGTGCCTTCATAACATTCACGTATAAGTCAAAACAACCTTATAGGAAAAGAGTGAAGAGTCACAGTGTTTATATGCAACAGCTGGCCAGATATGGACATATACCTCAGTTTCGTAACACACTAAAACAATTTAGATACAATATCCATGTAATCATCATATTAAGAAACTAATGACCACAGTTTAGTTAGTCTCTGACAGATCACTGTGTTCCAGTGATTCTCTCACAGTGATTCTTCCTCGCTTCAAGACTAAAGCTTGAAGTGATTCTGCGTTTAGTTCTTCCGCCCCCAGACTGTGGAAAAAACATTTCTGTAGGCTTGAGAATCTGGAGCGAGACTACCATATTACGATATGAACATAATGACAGTATGTTGTCTATTACTGCGTATTCACTGACACGCCAGTTTAAATTTTTTCGTTTAGGTGAGATTGTGCTGCATTTCCTCAGTTAACCTTACGGATGAGACTTAAATGAGTGTTAACCTAGTCTTTATGAGTATATCTTCATGTACTTCTCAATGTACATAAAGACACACTGTGTACTACTTAACTCAGTGGCAGCCATGCTCTGTTCACCGCTCGAAACCCCCACCTGGTGATGCGGACAACCAAGGACAGAGCAGCACCAAGAAAAAATTATATTTTTCTGGATAATGATTTCCTTATCATTCTGGATACTTGAACATAGTGAAGATACCATTTCCATCTCTGTGACTCTTCACTCTTTTCCTATAAGGTTGTTTTGACTTATACGTGAATGAAGATACCATTTCCATCTATTTCCACCTGTTTGCTCATGGGGGAATATTGTGTCTCTGCAAATATTATTAAGAGTACAGTCAAGATGTGCTTTATATGAAAAGTGCACTGAGATAACTTCTGTTATGATTTGGCGCTATATAAATAAAATGGAATCGACTTGACATGACTATTTTGCTACGTGATGAGATTAGAGTAGGTGGATAGTAGAGCTGCAACGATGAGTCGAGTAATGAGTCAGTTGATCAAGAGAAAAATATTCGTCAACTATTTTGATAAACGAATAATCTAAGTAATTGGTCATGCAAAAATGGCAGTCTCTCAAATATGGAGATTTCCTGTTTTTCTCCGTTTCATATCATATTAAAATGAATATCTTTAGATTTTTGACTGACAAAACAAGACATTTAAAGACATCACCTTGGACTTTTAAAAACTGGGATCAACATTTTTCACTATCTTCTTATATTTTATAAACCAAACGATTGATCGATTAATCTAGAAAATAATCTTCAGATTAATTGATAATAAAAATAATCATTAGTTGCAGCCCTAGTGGATAGCAGCAACCTTTAGAGTGTGGTACATGTGCGGTAGTACTGTCAGATGTAGCAGCATGTAACAGTTCATAGTTGTTGGTAGTATAACAACATTGTGGTCAAATTTTCAAAATTTGTGGCTATCCTGAATTGGGCTGCAACCAACAATTATTTTCTTATCAGTTAATCTGCTGATTATTTTCTTAATTAATTGATTAATCATTGAAATGAAATGTGAAAAAATGGCAATTTTTTAGAGCCCACAGTAATTCTTCAGTTTTTTTGTCTGACTAACAATCCAAAACCCAAAGATAGTAAATTTGCTTTCATGTATGATAAAGAAAACCAGCAAATCATCACATTTAAGTGGCTAGAATGAAAGAATGTTTGGCTTTTTTGCTTGAAATATTACTGAAACAATTACTTGATTACCAAAATTGTTGTTGATTAATTTTGCGTTGAAAGACTAATCAATAAATCAACTAATTGTTGCAGCTGAGTTGAAGGACTTCATGAATGTGCACAAACAGGGGCAGAAAACAGGGTTAGGAGGGAAAAAATTTTAATTGAGTTCCGGGTAAGTTTGTAAATCAGACTGAATGAGATGTCACATACAGTGTTGTTGTCACAGAATATGTCCATACTGTCAGCTGTGGAATTTGTTTATTGACTGTTTGTGGTCATAGTGTAAGACACAGACTACAAAACAATTCCACAAACAATTAAGCATCAGTGGCATGGAGTGTAGGGAGAACACTGACATTTTGTCTCAGAAACAGCCACTCCCCTCCACACTCCCACTCCATACCACTCAGGCACCCAGTTTTGCAAGCTAGTTAATAATTATGTAAAATTTTATGCTCCATGATACCTATTGATTTTTGTATCATAAAACATCATGCCATATCGTAAGAATGTGAGTGTGATGTGTTTGTAGGTAATTTTGGTGTTAGTGTTTTCCTGCCTTCTGCCCAGTGTATGCACATGTTCAAAATTTTCAACTGGAGCCATAACATGATCCAACCATGATCCAACCAAGGTATAGGCACTGCTGTATATGATGTTTTCAGCACACTGAATAATGAATAGCTGACTAATGAGAGAAAGCCTGTTGGCACATAGTTTTTGCTGATTTTATGATTTTCTTGAAATTTTGCTGTGTTAATAGTTAACAGAGCATGTGATTAAGGATAGTTTCAGCTTGGCCTCTTCTTCCAGAATCAACACTATTGTGAAGTCTGGCAAGAAAACAAAATTGCACATCGCTATGTATTAGTGTTGGGTGATGGGGCTGAACTTTCCTTGCTATTCACTGAACAACATTCGGAATCTATCATAATTACTATTCGTTTCTCCTTTCTGTTCCTGACAGCTGCTCTGTGTCTGCAACATTTTCTATCTCACACACTGTCACACCATCCTACTCGCTAACTGGCTGCTAGGCAACATGGCCCTCTGAATGGGGTGCATTTTTATATATGTGTGTTCAGGGCTAGAGATGTTAAGATGTGAAAAACATCCCTACTGCAGCCTGGTTTCCTGTTAGTGCACAGTGGCCACTCAGGCTATGGATGATATGTCTTAAAAAAAGATCATAAATGATGACATGATTTCATCAGATATGCATGATATATAACACCCTAGATGATTAAAGGAAAGATACAGAAGGATGTCATTTACTACATAAGGCAGTGACTGGATTAAATTCACTGATTCTACAAGTACATGATATAGCATAAATGTGTATGTCTACACCTTTGTACAGTATGCTCTGTTGTAGCTGTAGCAGACACACCTCTAGTTTTAGGGCAGTAAATCAGTACAGTGGGCTAATAACTATAGTGTTTTCACACAGTTCTAACAAAATATGTAGCTATTGGTGGGAGTACTACATTGTCAGGAGTACTAAATCATCACTGTAAATGTGGCATTCCTGACGTGACAGAATATTCCACTGACAGTGGACAGCTGTATCAAACTGTAAAACGAATCTCTACCTCTTTATTTTAAAAGCCACAGATAGATGCAACCTTTCTTGACTGGGGGAGTTAAAACATAATAAAAGCATTCAGCATTCTGAGAATAATCGGTTAAACTAATCATTAATATTTTATTAAAGTATAACGCCGGTTAACTGTTGCATCTAAGATGTTAAGCCGCTTGCCACACAATGCTTTGCATTAGAGATGTGCGCAACGCATTGATTGGCTCAATCCCTCCCTCCTTGACCCGCTCTTTCTCTCCCTCTCTCTCTCTCTTTCACAAACACATTTACAACGGACTGTTATTCAGAGTCGGACTGGCCGCTGGGAGAAATCTCACCATTGTTAGGAACATCCCTAATTTTGAGCTTGTTCTGCTGCCCCCAAGTGGCTGAATAAATAATGCGGATTTAATAGTAAATTTTAAATGGACTAGGACTACTTATAAAGCAGTTTTCTAGTCTTATCGACCACTCAGAGCACTTTACACTACTACAACATTCACCCATTCACACACACATTCATACAGTGCTTCTCTATACAAACGGTGCTTTCTATACACACACATACTCACTGATACATTGGAGGCAATTTGGGGTTCAGTGTCTTGTCCGAGGACACTTTGACATGTGGAATGGGGGAGCCGGGGATTGAACCACCGACCTTCTTGTTATTGGACAACCTGCTCTACCTCCTGAGTCGGCTCTACCTACGGGTGGCTGTGGCTGATGCAGATTTTTTTTTTAAATTTTACTATTTCCATGGAGAGATAAGTATTAAGTGTTCCCCCAGTTTTCAAAGCTAGAGAACTGAAATAGAAAGCAGAGTAGCCTGAAGAGCAGGAAGCATGCTTTACTGAAGTTGTCATGTAGTTGATAATTTGAACAGCAAGGAAGCAAGGCTTAATGCAGTCTCTGATTCCAGAAACAGCCACATTTAGACAATGTCCATCATTTTGCAATTTGTAATCCTGCTAGTTCATAGTAATAAAGTGTACATGACATACCACTAAGGATTGTTATGATGCATCTGTGCAGGGGTCTAGTGAAGAGTTTGGTAGTAGCCAAGTAATTATTCTGCTTTCAGTGCTGTTAGTGCTACGTTAGTTTCAGTGAAACTAACGTAGCCATACTTTTCAGGGCCTGAGCACCGACCAGTCCGAGGACCCTATTGAAACTACTATGTTTATTATTTTTATTATTATTATTCTTATTCTTAGGACAAATGAATCACATTTTTCAGGGGCTAAAAGTGCTCGAAAACTCGAAAAGTGGTGAAATTTGATTTTTTGACATGAAAGAGAATGTTGATATAACTCAAATATACATTGTCAAATCTACCCCAAACTTCACATGTATGATAAGACTCCCAGACTGAAGACATCTGCAGGCATGATTGAAATTAATGACACCCCTGAATTTTAAGTACAGAATTTAGAATATGGACAGAAATAAATGCATATTATTATTATTATTTTGTATAATCAGAATATTTAATAAAATTTCCAAAGTTACCGAACAACAACAACAAAAAATGCTTTCATATAGTGAAATAAAAAATACAGACATAAAATGTATGCTTGACACAATTATTTGCACCCTTTTGATGAATTTAAATTAGTTCCTCAAACAAAATAAAAAACAAATAAGATTCACTTGTGTTTAATTTTCAGTGTTTAGATGACCTGAATTAACTAATGAATGATAGTTTTACTACATAAAAAGGGGCTGATTGTTTCCAGTTCCTTTTTCACAGTGGGAGAGACAAGAGAGTTGTCTGAGAGCATCGGAAATGGTATTCCAGACGGCATTTGCCAAAGACTTGGAAATTCCTGTTTCAACAGTTGATAATTTTATCAAGTTGTTTAACAGTCATAAAACTGTTAAGACACTACCAGGATATGGCGCTAAGAAGAAACTCAATGAGAGAGGTCTGCGAAGGTTGATGCGGATTGTGGAAGAAACCCCACACAAGACATCTAATGAGCTTCAGGCTGACCTGGAGCATTCTGGCGTGGTGGTTTCAGCTGGTACCATACGCTGCTCAATAAAACCACGTAGGGCTCCATGGATGAAGGGCAAGGAGGACATCACCACTGGAAAAAGGCACAAAAAGGCAAGACTAATGTTTGCATAAACTTTCATATAAGCCTCAGTCTTTCTGTGTTAATGTTCTGTTTGACAGATGAAACAAAAGTAGAGCTCTTTGGGAATGCAGTACATCAGTTTGTTTATAGGTGATGAAATGAAGCCCATAAGGGAAAGAACACCATAGCTACAGCGGTGGAGGTTCTATCATGCTGTGGGGCTGCTTTGCTGCCTCTGGTACTGGAGGCATTGCATGTATCAAAGGAATGATGAAATTAGAAGATTACCAGAGCATTTTAGAGCGAAATGTGTTACCCAGTGGCAGAAAACTAGGTTTGAGGCAACGGTCTTGGGTCTCTCAGTAGGACAAAGATCCAAAGGACACATCCAGCAGCATAAAAGAATGGTCGAAAAGGAAAGTATGGACTGTTAAATTGGCCACCAGTGAGTCCTGACCTAAATCCCATTGAAAACCTTTGGAGAGAGCTGAAATCTGCAACTGCAGAAAGGAATCCTGCAAACTTAAAAGAGCTTAAAAGTACAAACAATGGAAGAGTGGCAGAAACTACCAGCAGACAGGTGCAAGAAGTTTCTAGGTGGCTATAAGATACGTTTAGAGGCCGTCATTGTTGTCAAAGGTTCTGCAACCAAATCTTTGTGAAGGGTGCCAATAATTGTGTCTGGGGTACATTTTGTGTTTGTGTTTTTGCGTTTGTAATTCTTCACTATTATGCAAGTTTTGTTTTTTTTAATTTTCTTTTGTTCTTGGACATTTTATTTAAATGTTTGATCATACAGAATTAGTTCATTAGCATTTATTTCTGAAGATATTCTAAATTTTGTACTTAGAATTCAGTGTTGCCAATATTTCAACCACGACTGTACATGCCAATATTCAGATATAATCATAGCACCATCTACTGGCAACAGGAAATGGCAAATATAACCTCTTCCTAGAGAATTAATCAAATCGACATCATAATGAATGAGCTTTTTTCAGTTTTTATGTCTCACCATAAAACAAAGTTTTTGTAGCACAAATATACATCGTCCAATCTGCCCCAAACTTCACATTTTTGATGAGTCCCAGCCTGAAGACATCTAGATGCTAATATTCAGTTATACTCATAGCCCCACCTACTAGCACCAGGAAATGACAGTTTTTATACTTTGATGTATTCCTCCTAGCGGGTTGAGCAGATCCACCTCAAATGTCGTCAGACAAGCCTTAAGACCATCGTGAAGATTGTGAGTTTTCATTGAAATAGCGTTCTCATGGTGGCGCGGCGAATTTCAATGTTTTGCCATGAAACAGGAATTTGTCGTTACTCCGTTATAAATATAAATGTACGGCCGGCTGTGGCTCCACTAACTGGAGGGTCAGTGGTTTGATCTCCTACTTCTCCAGTCCGCATGTCGAAGTGTCCTTGGGCAAGATACTGATCGCAAAATTGCCCCCGATATGTCATCAGTGTGTGTGTGTGTGTGTATAGAAAAATGTATGCTGTATGTATTAAAAAAAAGCACTGTCTCATCCTGGCGACATCTACATGCCAATATTCAGCCATAGTTGTAGTGCCACCTACTGACAACAAGAAATGATGGTATAAAAACTTTCATGTATTCCTCCTAGCAATCTTGACCAAATCCATGTCACATTAGATCAGAAAAGCTTTAAGACCTTGATTATGCTACATGGTGAAGCTTGTCAAGTCTAAAGTCAAGCATCAGGGGCTCAAGCCCCTTTTAGGGTAAATCTTTGCATGTCCCTGCCTTTAATGCATGATACATACATGCAACTGGTGTACACAGTAAGTTATGATTAACTCATTGGTTTCGTATCTGATTAACATGCAATTCACAGCCGTGTGAAACGACCTGCATTAACACCGTGTATACCACTCCCTCCATGGACTCAAATTGCGAGGGCTTAATGCTGCTTGCAGCTTTAATTTTCATTTATTATTATTTAATCAATCAGAAAATAATTAAAATCTTCAAACATGCTCGTTTTGTCCAACTAACAGTCCAAAATAACTTAACACACAAAAAAAATGGCAAATTCTTACATTTGAGCAGCTAGAATCAGAAAATATTTGTTTCATTGGTGTTTGATAACTGACTCAAACCGACTAACCTTAATTGTTGCTGATTAATTTTCTATTTATCAAATAATCGAATAATTGACTGATTTTTTCAGCTCTACTTGCAGTTCACAGGGTAAGGTGGACAATTACTTGGCTGCAATTAGGCATTATTGCCTCAAGGTAGTCACACAAGTAGAGATGAAGTAGTAATTCACTTTTGTATGAACAAACCAATTTAAGTTAAGGTACAACATTGTGAAATGGCAGCAGTGTGTTAGTGATATACAGTAAATCATTTATTTTTAATAAACATTTTTGTATGACTGTAGATTTTCAAGATTCTGGTATCAAAACTGAATCCAGTCAAATCTCTTTCTGAATCTAACTAGGTTATCTTTCAACGATTATAAGCAACAAAAATTATAAATAAATTAAAGCTACAGCTATCACCATAAGTATTTGGACAGTAAAAGAATTTGGGTAATTTTGCCTCTGTACAGCAACGAAATGGATTTGAAACAAAGCCATGAAGATGTGATTGAAGTGTGGACTTTCAGCATTAATTGAAGGGGTTTAACAAAAAAGTCACATTTACCATTTAGGAATTACAGCCATTTTTATACATAGTCCCTCATTTTCAGAGTCTCAAAAGTAATTGAACAATTCCCTGACAATCAGTTTCATAGCCAGGTATGGCCTGTTCCCTCGTTATTTCATGAAAAATTAAGCAGATAAAGGTCAAGTTGATTCCAAGTGTTGAATTTGTATTTGGCAGTTGGGAACTCTCAATATGTAGTCCAAAGAGGTGTTGATGTGAATGAGGGGAGGCCATCATTAAGCTGAAAAGAAAAACAAACCTATGGAACTGGGTCACTGGTGTTTATTGATGATGTGACTGCTGATAGAAGTAGCAGGATGAATTATGAAGTGTATAGGGCTATACTATCTGCTCAGATTCAGGCAAATACTGCAAAACTGATAGGACGGTGCCCAATTTTGTTTGAAGTCACATGTGTTTTGACCACTTGGGGCAGAAAACATGCCTTGAGCAGCTACTCTGTAAGAAAGCAGCTGGTGTAGCTGTTTACAGTGCAGCCAAACACTGTTAGCAACAATGATGTTATAACATGTTGTCTGCACGGCACTAGTATTTTTCTAAACAACAGGATGTTACAGTAAAAGGTCTTGTTTACCTTGGCAGCATGTTGACCACGTCTTGTTCTGTAGACACACTAAGTCTGATCGTAGTGACAGATACATTGCATTTACCATGGCTGCTTCACAACAAAAGTTACATCATGGATCACTTAAACTGCCTTTAATGTGTAGCAGCAGCAGAAGAAATGTTCAGTTTTCAGTAACTTAAAGACCTATTTTAACACATATTATACTCACGTCTGACATGGTTTTATCACAGAAAAGCTCAATTACCTTTTTAAAAAATTCTTTGTTTCCACATTATACTAACCATAAGTGGCTTCCAAACCAGCTGTGATATCACAATATCATCTCTTTTATACACATTAAACTGAGATTTAATGTGAGAACAGAGTATCGTTCTTCCTTTGGTAGAGGAATGTGAAAACAAACCCTACACATACATTATTCTGCACTGTGAAGCTCAAACATCCAAATGAAGAAACAAAAATCAAATCAAAATTTTCACTGTAGTATGTGAAAAATGCTATGCATCAAAATGATGTAAATGGGGTTTAATGTAACCAAAAGCTTAAGAATTGTAACTTTAAAGCCCTTATGTGTAGGATTTGAAATTACTGACTTTGCTGCCCCTACTGGTAGAATAAAAAAAACACCCCAGCCAATGTATATGACCCAGGAGATTAATGCACTGAAAGCAACACAAAAACTGAACAGGAACAAAAACATATGGCATCAGAATCATTTGACAGCTGATATAATAACATAAAATCTATAGATATATCAACTTTATTATTGTATAAATAAAGTCAAATAATTTTAATATTGTGAAAAGTTCATGTTAGTGTTGGCTTTGAACCTCAGACATTTGATTCTATACACACAATAAAATAGGTAGTATGTATCCTTGTGTCTTTCCTTCAGTACCAGCAAAACAAATAGAGTGGGTAGAACAGCTGAATCCCTGTCTAAAAGTTCTTTTCTAGGAGCCTTGTTTTATCTTTTAATCTCACATGCTTTGGAAATGATGTCCCTTGATCAAGATTTCTTTGGGAACAGTTTCCCTGTGCTAGCACTGGCCCACATTTGTTTGACGATAATGCCCAACCAAACTGTCTTGGCATAATCTTGAATATTTACTGCAACACAGATTAAAGTGCAGCAAGTAAAATTATTTCTGCTCATAGCAGATTGCTGTGTAATAATTGTGTGAGTATTTGGCCTCGTACAGAGATTTCTGGTTTTCAGTCCTCTTTTCCTTTCAGTTTATTTCTTTATAATCCTCTGTCTGCACTACAGTTGAGTGTCTTTGTGTGTATGTGCTGCTTACCTGACAAATATAAGGTTAATAGACGCAGTGAGAAGTGTTTCATTTCTCTTAGCAGACTGACTTTCAGAGTGCTGACCAGTCACACACTACAAGGCATTGATTAAAAAAAAATTCTGATAGCAACACACAATTTAATTCTGTCCATTACTGCATGTGTTTGTGTCTGTATTTTTATTTGTATAGTAATAACAAGGGTTAAGTGTGGTTGATACTTTCCTTTCACTAAAGCAATCATGAATCAGGTGTAGTTGAGTAGTAGACTGAGTGTAATTACCTGCGGTTTTGTGTCTAATAGCAATGATTCAAAACCACCACATTTACATGTTGTCCCTTGATTAATCCTAATATCTTTGTTGATCGCATGCCTTTTCTCAAGCACTACCATATGGTTCACATTTGTGGTTTTGTATTAAATTACTCAACTATTGAATGGATTATCCTTACATTAATCCTCTGACTATTCATCTAGCGACATTATCAGGTCACACTTTCAATTTTAGCAATTTTATGACAAAATGCCTGGGGAGCTAATGACATTCCCTTGAGCTGTACTTTGTGTTTAGTGCAGATAGGGCAAATACATCCTCACGGAGCCACTGGCATGGCTGTAGACTCGTAATTTGGTTGAAAACTTTTGTTTCATTTAATGTATAATAAGCCTCAAAGACTTGCATATTTTGAGTCGTAAATTATTTACCTTGATTGACAGGGGTTCAAGCCTATCGCAGTTCCCTCCTCAGCCAATGTTTCCCATTAATCACCTACCATTACTGTTGTGGCCCGCCAGAGTCTAGTTTGTCCCGCCACAGTTTCATAATGAACTGAAAGTATTTTTACACTTCTCATAATAACATAAAAGATCTCTGCGGCATTGCTTCATTATAGAGCTGTGCATAGTGCAATAATTTGTTGAGCCCCTCCTAGCACCACTCTCGCTCTCTCTCACAAACACATTGATGATGGACCTGGCCATCAGGAGCACCAGAAAAAATCCTGCTGCGTCAGTGGACAGTCAAAAAATCTATAAAGTTTTTACTGTCCCTGTTTGTCTCTTTACCGGCCCTCTGTGTGTGCATGTCATTCGAGTTGTGCAGAGCATGCTGCATGCATGTGCCGGCTGGCCCAGTCCGCCCCCTGCCCCCCAAATAGACTGTAATACTATGGGTAACACTCCCCCAGCTCACCCTACATCCAACTTGGCACAAGTTGGTGGCAAGCATAAATCTAAAATCCAGACAAAGGGATCTTGGGGAACTTACCCGAATAATTGTTTTATTTTGGCATGTTTCTATTTGTTCAGCACAGCCCTAACCTTACCATGTCTTAGAAGACATGTGGAGAAAGAACTTTTCTTATCAAACTTTGTTACCCCAGTTACATGAGCTCTTCTTGTATTAATTGTTTTTAATATACACTTCTGCATTCAAAAGGTATTTCTGTCTTTTGCTGGTGCCAGTGTCTAGTGGGCCCCAGGGCTGGTCCTAAATACCCTTTAAGTGCTACCAAAAAAGGTGTCTATAGCACTGAGTTCTGAAGGTTGTCAACCTCCAAAAGCTTGCATTGCATATCAAGCAACGTTCATGTATGGCCAGAGTTTTTGTTCAGCCATATAGAAGAAAGTATTATTTTGGTATCAGTACTTAAACTCAGGTATGGTATCAGCACTAGTATCGAAGATTTAGAACAATACCCATCCTTATTATTAACTAATTTTCCTGGTTATACCTATTACTATGGTATAGTTTGAACAATTTTCTAATTTCTTTTGTATTGTTCTTTATTCTTTACTGCAGCTCCCTATCCTGGCGTCCTCTGTTGTCAGTCTTTACTTTTTGGAGCTGACAGATATTTTCCAGCCAGTGCATTCTGGATACAGTTGTAATGACCGCAGTCTGTCTCTGCCCTACATCCTCCCCAGACAGGAAGTCTGCCCACTACCTCTGCTCTTCAGTTTGGCCTTCGCTGTTCCAACTGCCACTGTAAGTAAACGTCAGTCTCCACACTGGACCTTATAGTAATTTCTACATGTGGTTGGTTTCAGGGGCTGTGATTATACATCCAGGGAGTGAACCAACTATTGTCCACACTAAGGTGAAGGGTTTTTTTTTACACTGTTTCTATGAACTAATGATACTCTCCGTTAACATAAATGAACCAGGTGACTGAATGTTCCTCTGCTTACTGACCTATAAAATATTACAGTCCTGGTTGAAATTATTGGCAACACGGAATTTTAAGTACAGAATTTAGAATATCTTCAGAAAAAAATACAAATTAACCAATTTTGTATATTCAAAATATATTTTTTTTAAATTTTCATGGTTACTGACCAAAACTAAATAAAAAAAAACAAAACTTGCATAATAGCAGAATAATACAAAAGAAAAATGTACCCCAGAAACAATTCTTGGCACCCTTCACTAATATTTGGTTGCAGAATCTTTGGCAGCAATGATAGCCTCTAAACATTTCTTGTAGCCATCTAGAAGCTTCTTGCACCTGCTTGCTGGTAGTTTCTGCCACTCTACCATTGATTGATAATAATTACCATATAGCGCCGATTCATAACATAAATTATCCCAAGGCACTTTACGGAGTAAGGTCAAGACCATACAATATCATAAATAGAAACCCAACGATTACCACCAGGAGAAAGCACTTCGCTACAGTGGAGAGGAAAAAATTCCTTTTGACAGGAAGAAACGTCCAACAGAACCGGACTCAGGTTGATCGGCTGTTTGCCTCTACCAGTTGGGTTGAGAGGAGAGAAAGGGGGGAGAGAGGAGAAAGATGGGGGAGAGGGGGAGAGAGAACAGAGAGAGACCAGGAACAGCTGTATATACTGGTGTATTCAAGCACTGTCAGACTTGTTGTTATTAGTATAATAATTATCATTATCATTATAACAGTGATACGTATAGATGTAATAATGTTATTCACAATAACAGTGGCAATGATAGCAGAACCAATTAATGATTAAAATAATAATTAAAGCTGCAAGCAGCATTGATCGGGCCTTTGCACCATCATGTGCATTGGGGGTGCTGGTGGGATGCCGGTTGATGCAGCTATGTACTTTTGTACCACTGGAGACCACTGAGAACGAATAGAGTGCGTGGTAGTGGACATGATATTATGCACATTTTGTGATAATTCCTGTGTCAAGAATGTGGTGCTAGAGAACATGCACCGAACATGCATTATGTTGTTGTATATCAAGTGTAGACAAGATCATGAAACTTTTATGTAAATAAAATAATGATTGTCACACAAGGTTTACTTCCTGTGGCCAGCAGGTGGTGCTTTTACTATGATTTAATCAATATTAAATGTAGCTGTAGCTGTCTTCAGGCCTGGACTCTTATCAAACATGTGAAGTTTGAGAAAGATCTGATGACGTGGATTTGAGTTACAACAGTTTCCATTTTCATGCCAAAAATGTCGAAATTCAACGCCCCGCCAGGGAAACACCATTCAATGAAAACTCACAATCTCCACAATAAAGCATCATCAAGGGCTTTTTTGACCACATTTGAGGTGGATCTGGTCAACCTGCTAGGAGGACTACATCAAAGTATAAAACATTTCATTTCCCGTTGCTAGTAGGTGGCACTAAGACTACAACTGAGTATGGGCATGTAGATGTGTTTAGGGCAGGACTCTTATCAAATGTAAAGTTTGGGGCAGTTTGGACAATGTAAGTATGAGCTACAACAACCTCTTTCATAATGGAACATCGAAAATTCGCTATGCAACCATGGACACGCCATTTGATTAAAACTCAAAAGCTTCGTAATTTGAAATCATGAATATCTTTAGATTAGTCTGAACACATATGATGTCGATCTGATTAATTCTCTAGGCGGAGTTCGTCAAAGTATAACGGCTGTAAATGGCAAAAAGTGCAGCAAAATTCAACTCTGTATTTTCAAAATGGCTGACTTCTTGTTGGGTTTAGGGTATGGCTCCAAGAAGGTTTTTTTGTAAGTCTTTGGAAGTTACATGTGGCTACTAAATTTTATACATGTATAAGAAACGTACCGCGAGGGTTACTTTGTTGAAATTTTGTAGAGGGTGTTATCGAGCCATTTTGCCACAACGATTTCTGAGGCCCATATCGGATATCAATTCCTGCCACTTCTGATGCATGTACCCGGTGTCATGAGTTTCTGAGCCCCCCTAACACCTATACAACAACTTCCTGTTTCATGGTAAAACATACAAATTTGCCATGCCACCAAGGCAACACCGTTCGATGAAAAATCACAATTTTCACAATAGAGCATCATCAAGGTCTTGAGGATTCTCTGATCATGTTTGAGGTCCTTGTCGTGCTAAAAGGTGTACTATCACCCCAGGCTCAGGTCGCATTCACCTTGGAGAATGTTTTCTTCAAGGACATCTCTGTATTTGGCTGCATTTATCCGCCCCTCAATTCTGACCAGTCTCCCTGTCCCTGTCCCACCACCACAGCATGATGCTGCAACCACCATGCTTCACCGTAGGGATGGTATTAGATGACAGAGTGTAAGTAAGTATGTAAGTAAATTTTACTATATTTATATAGCACCTTTCAAGAACAGATGTCACAAAGTGCTTCACAATAAAAGAATAAAAAAAACAGGTAAAAAGAAATTAAAAAAAACTAAATAAACAAAAGCAAGTCTAAACAAATGGGTCTTGAGCTGCTTTTTAAAGGTGTCAACAGTGTCCACAGTTCATAAGTCCAATGGGAGAGGATTCCAAAGTTTTGAAGCTACAACCTCAAAAGCACAGTCTCTTTTTGTCTTGAGCCTGGAGTGAGGAACAACCAATAAACCCTGATCAGAGGACCTCTGACTTCTAATGGTATTATATGGCTGTAGTTGCTCTTTAATGTAGGCAGGTGCCTGCCCATGCAGGGCTCTAAACGTGATTACAAGAAGCTTGAACTGGATTCTGAATTTGATGGGAAGCCACTGTAAAGAAATCAGAATTGTTACTTGAGACCTTCTGGATGACTTGGTCAGAAGCTTGGCCGCAGCATTTTGGACCAGTTGTATGCGCTTTAGGGATGTCTTGCTTAGACAGCTGAAAAGTGAAGTGCAGTAACCAAGCCTGGAGGAAATGAATGCATGTATCTATCAGCTACGGACACAAAGGACCTGAGTTTAGCAATGTTTTTCAGCTGGTAGAAACAGGAGCAAACCAAACAATTTACATGCTGGTCAAGAATCAAGCCTGGCCCAAAGAAACACCTAGATTATGGAGAGTAGTTTTAACAGAAGAAGACAGAGAGCCAAGACTGTCCATGACCTTTGAGATAAAGCCATCTAGGGCACAAATAACAACTTCTATTTTGTCAGTATTCAGCTGTAGACAATTATCAGCCATCCAGTCTTTATAGAGTTGAGGCAATTTAATAGAACAGATAGGTTTTTGATAAGTTTTGAGGCATGAATGAAATGTATAATTGAAAATCGTCTTCATAACATTGGTAGAAGATGCCTTTAGAATTTCTTATTATCTACTAAAGAGGAGGCAAATACAATTCAAACACCATGGGGCTCAGGAGAAAGCCCTGTAGAACACCACAAAAAAGAGATTCAGTTGATGAAGCATACTGTAATTATGAACTGTAACTGAGAAAGGCCTGTGTGACAGGTAAGAGGAGAACCAATTCAAAGCTGATCCAGAGATGCCCATTCACTGGCTGAGCCTCTCAACCATTATGCGATGGTCCACAGTATTAAAAGCTGAGATCTAATAATACCAATACGGAACATTCTCCTGCATAAGCCTGCATTAATAGATAGTTGGAGACTGAGAAAAGTGGTTTCTGTTGAATGCCGCCAACAGAAACCAGACTGAAACTTGTTGAAAATGTTGTGCTCATCTAACAGCTGTAGGCTGTTAAGCTGCTTAGCAACTTAGCAACCACTTTTTCCAGGACCTTAGCTTATAAAAGGTAACTTATGGGCCTGTAGTTATGGGGAAAGGAAGGGTCCAGATTCGTTTTTTTGAGAAGTGGTTGAACAGGGTCTAGTTAGAAATAAGATGTGACATGACCATGACCAGTGAATTATTGAGTTTAGAGAGTACACATGGACCAATGAAGGCCATAACATTTTTAATAAAGAAGTGGGTAAAATGTCATGGGGACTAGAAGAGGTTTTCATAGTACTGACCAGATTACTGAGGTGTTGTAGTGAGATTTGTGATATTCTATCAAAATTGTTGGCCGAGAAGTGCAAGGTAATGGTGGTAAAAGGAGGGAATGAGTTTTGCTCGTATGTTATTTATCTTATCAGCGAAGGAGAGAAATTTGTTGCACTCATCAACTTAAGAAATTGGAACAGCAGGTGATGTAGGGGAGACAGTGTTATTGATGAAGCTCTGTGACCAATTGGTTGCTGGTAACCTTCCTGACCATGCCCTTCTTGCCTGATTACTCAGTTTGGCCAGATGGCCAACTCTAGGAGGAGTCCTGGTGGTTCCAAACGTCTTCCATTACAATTATTGAGGCCACTGTGCTCCTGGGAACACTCAAAGCTTCAGAAATAGTTTTATATCCTTGATCTATGCCTCACCAGAATTTTATTGCAGAGGTTGAAAAAAAAAGTTCCTCGGACTTTATGGTTTAGTCTTTCTCCTGAGATACAGTGTGAATTGTCGGACGTTATAGGTGTGTGCCTTTCTAAAATACGTCCAGTCAATTCAATTTTCCACAGGTGGACTCCAATCAAGTTCTAGATACATCTCAAGAATAATTAAAGCAAACTGGATGCACCTGACTAAACCCTGACAGAAAGACTAAAAAAAGAAAATCACACAGTGTGAAATTGAAGTTCTTGTTGGGGAGGCTGAGACAAGAAAAAAAAAAGAGTTGAGTAGTGACGGGGATGGAGGGGGACACCAAAATAACTGAGGTACATAATTGTTATTCCCTTGTTTGAAATGAGTGTAGACCAAATGCATTCAAATTGTGTTTACACATTTATGTACAAAAACAATTTAGACTCCATTCACAAAAACAAGTGGGTCTTTATTCAAGAAACCAATTTGTATTTGTTGTATTTGCTGCATGTTTCACCAGGGTCAGTAGTACTGCAGCTGAGAAACTGTGCACCCAGCGTCTCCACTGCAGCTCGTGCGTCCCAACCCTCCAGCAGCATCAGTGTTGTCACAGATGTAGTCCTACAGATGCAAAGGGACACAATTGACTCTATCAATGAGGTTGCCAAGGAACTAAGGGAAATAAAAATGTGATGCGCGACAATGCACTATGTCACACATTGTACAATGTTATATCATTACACAATTACTGAATAAAGTTATTTGTTTCCATACCTCTTGTGTTCTTACAAGGACTCATCACATCCACATGCTGGCGAATGGCAGCAACGTTTGGCTCAAATGCCTAGGGATAGGGGTTTGGGCCAACACAACCAACAGCATCAGGGAGTAAAGCCTCTTCCTTTCCAAACACAGTTACAAAGTTTTTTCTCTGTTTTACATTTCAAACAGTGAAAAAACTAAAAACTAAAAGCCCTTACAAATAAACACATTATGAAACACAATATATGATTTATGATACCATATATATGAAACTGTGGAGTCATATCTGCCTAGCTGAGGCATCGAAAAATCACTGTAAACGTAATTTGTCCCTGTTCACCTCATTATTTATGAGTATAAATTTCATAACATGCAAGTACTGTTTGATAATTACAGAACACATTTGAAGAGTTCTCTTGCAATAACAAATATCTCCATTTGTATTTATTATCCTAAATCGTATGTTTTTTTGAGTGCTGGGTCTAGGGAGAATCAATCAAAGACGTTTTTGTGTAGTCATTGTTACAAAGGCTTTTATCCATATTTGCAAATGAACTCTTCATATCCAGTTAGGTCCAAAAGTATTTGGAATGTGACAAAATCTTTGTAATTTTTCTATATAGGCTACCGCAATGGATGTGAAACGAATCCTTCAAGACATCATTGGAGTGTAGACTTTCAGCTTTAATTTAAGGGGTTTATCAAAAATATTGCATTAACCGTTTAGGAATTACAGCCATTTTTAATAAATAGTCCCTCATTTTCAGAGACCCAAAAGTAATTGGACAATTGACTGACAATCAGTTACATGGCCAGGTGTGGCCTGTTCCCTCATTATTTCATGAAAAATTAAGCAGATAAAGGGTCTTTAGTTGATTCGAACGGTTGAATTTGCATTTGGTAGCTGTTCAATATGCAGTCCAAAGAGGTGTCCATGCAAATAAAGAAAGCCATAATTAGGCTGAAAAAACAAAACAAACCTATCAAACAGATAGCTGAAACAATCAACAAATTGGTACATTCTTAAAAAGAAGGAATGAACAGGCGAACTCTGCAACACCAAAAGGCCTGGAAGACCACGGAAGACAACTAAAGTGGATGATTGCAGAATTCTTTCCTTAGTGAAAAAAAAGCCATCCACAACATCTAGCCAGGTCAAGAACACTCTTGAGGAGATAGACGTATGATTGTCAAGAGTCTATAATCAAGAGACACCTTTGTGAATGTAAATGGCGTGGGTTTACCATAAGGTGCAAACCAATAGTAAGACTCAAGAACAGAAAGGCCAGATTAGACCTTGCCAGAAACCCACTAAAAAAGCCTGCCCAGTTTTGGAATAAGGTTCTTTGGATAGATGAAACCAAGATTAACTTGTACCAGAATGATAGAAAGAGAAGAGTATGGAGAAGAAAAGGAATGGCTCATGATCTAAAGTATACCACATCATCTGTCAACACAGTGTTATGGCATGGGCATGTATGGCTGCCAATGGAACTGGGTAACCATTGTTTGTTTATGATGTGACTGCTGATAGAAGTAGCAAGATGAATTCTGAAGAGTATAGGGCTATACTATCTGCTCAGATTCAGGCAAATGCTGCAAAACTGATAGTGCTTCACAGTACAGATTGATAATGACCCAAAACATACTGCGAAAGCAACCCAAGAGCTTCTCAAGGCACAGAAACGGAATATTCTTCAATGGCCAAGTCAGTCACCTGACCTCAACTCAATTGAGTATGCTTTTCACTTACTGAAGACAAAACTGAGGAATGAAGGACCCACAAAGCAGCAACTGAAGGAGCCTGCAGTAAAGGTCTGGCAAAGAATCTCAAGGGAGGAAACTCAGGATTTGGTGATCTCCATGGGTTCCACACTTAAGGCAGTCATTGATTGCAAAGGATTTTCATCCAAATAGTACAAAAAATCCTTATATTTATAATTATGTTGGTTTGTCCACTTAATTTTGAGCCTCTGAAAATGAGGGAATGTGTACGGTAGTGATCTTTCTGTTACTTACGATGTGCTGACGTTCTGAGGTAAGCATATTGTGTCATTTCCTGTTGGGGGTGTTTGTTTGACTGTTAGCGAGTTTTGCTGCTCTGCCTCTATCCACGCTATTCAGATCAACCAGTTACTTTAGCTTAGCAGTTGGCGATGGCTTCTCTCTCTCCTTCTCCCTCTACTCCTGTCTCTTGCTTGGTGTGTCTTATGTTTAGTCATTCCTCTGCCTCCTTTAGCGATAATGGCACATGTAGTAAATGTAGTTTATTTGCAATGATGGAGGTGAGGCTGGGTGAATTGGAAGCACGGCTCTGCACCATGGAAACCAAATCGTTAGCCACAGTAGTTAGCCAGCCCCCAGTAGCCCGTGCTAGCCGACCCACTGTAGCTCCTACTCTCCCCTGGCAGCTCCAGAGCAGCTGGGAAGCCAGGGCGGCTGGGTGACTGTCCATAACAAGAAGCGTAGACACTAGGTCACCACCAACCAGTTCATGTTTCAAAAAAAGATACTCCCCACTCAGCGACACACCCGCTGGGAAACCAACTCTGGTTATTGGTAGCTCTATTTTGAGAAACGCGTCACCGGTGACCATATTCTATACATATTCCTGGGGCTGGATGGGCCACATAGAATCCTATTTTAAACTGCTGGCTAAGGATAAATTTTCATATTGTAAGATTGTTATTCACGTCGGCGGAAACGACACCCGATTACACCAATCGGGTCAGTCGAGGTGGTGCCCAGCAAATGATGTGGGCTTCGTAGATAATTGGCAGACTTTTTGTGGAAAACCTGATCTGATTAGGAGAGATGGCATACATCCCACTTTGGATGTAGCAGCTTTCATATATGGAAATCTGACTGAGTTTATTAGTAGACCAAAACCATGACAACCCAGAGTTGAGACCAAGAGGCAGAGTTGCAGTCTTACACGCTTCTCCGTGCTTTCATTACAGCAGTCACTCACCCAAAACCCCATAGAGACTGTGTCTGCCACCTAGGCACCAAAATTAATTAACTCAAAAACAAAAAGAAGAGGAGTTGTACATAAAAACCTAATAAAAATTAAGACCACCTTTGCAGAAGTACATTATTGGAGATTTAAATGTGGACTCATAAACATTAGATCTCTCCCATCCAAAGCTGTATTAGTAAACGATCTAATATCAGATCATCATATTGACATATTTAGTCTCACTGAAACCTGGCTGTTTCATGATGAATATGTTAGCCTTAATGAATCCACTCCCCCCAGTCATATTAATAGTCATATTCCTCGAGGCACCGGCCGAGGCGGTAGAGGTGCAGCCATTTTCAAATCAAACCAAATAATCAACCCTAAACCTAAACTCAATTATAACTAATTCGAAAACCTGGTTCTTAGTCTTACACATCCATCATGGAAAACTTTAAAGCTTATTCCATTTGTTATAGTGTACAGCGCTCCTGGCCCATACTCTGAATTTTTATCTGAATTGTAACAGTTTTTATCAGGTTTAGTCCTTAGTACAGTTAAAGTAACTGATTCAATTAAGTGATTTCAATATTCATGTGGACGTTGATAAGGAGAGCCTTAGAACTGCGTTTATCTCTTTATAAACACACCCTTGATCTTGTTCTGACTTACTGCATCGAAATTGAACATTTAATAGTCTTTCCTCTTTTATCGGACCATTGTTTTGTAACTTTTGAATTCCTAGACAAAAATGTCTTTGCTAGATGTCTATCTGTTAGTGCTGTTGCTAAATTTAAGGAAGTTATTCCATCAGCACTTAATGCACTGCCATATCACAAAATAATAGCGGACTTGTATACTAACTTTAGACCCTCCCAAATTGATCATCTTGTTGATAGTGCTGCAGGCTTAGTGAGAATGATATTGCCCCTCTAAATAAGAAGATGATAAAACAAAGGAGGTTAGCGCCATGGTTTAACTCCCAAACCCACATATTAAACCAAATTACGCCAAAACTTGAAAGGATATGGTGTTCTACCAAACTGGAAGAATCCCACTTAGCCTGGCATGATAGTCTTAAAACATATAGGAAGGCTCTCTGTAATGCCAGAGCAGCCTATTACTCATCTTTCATAGAGGAAAATAAAAACAACCCTAGGTTTCTTTACAGCACTGTAGCCAGTGCTGTGAAGAAAAAATTCTAACTATTAGAGATGAAATTCACCACCTCCTGCCCTCAACTGGTACCAATTTATCTTCAAACAGAGGAACCTTGGAAACAGCTGTAAAACCTGATATATACTTAGACAGATTTTCTCCCGTTGACCTTAGCCATCTAACCTCAACAGTGCCTTCATCTGAACCATCAACCTGTTTCTTAGACCCCAATCAAACTAGGCTGCTTAAGGAAGTTTTAGCCTTAGTTAGCACCTCTTTACCAGATATAATCAATATGTCTTTATTAACAGGCTACTTACCACATTCTTTTAAAACAGCTGTAATTAAACCTCTCCTTTAAAAGCCTACACTTGATCCAGAAGTTTTAGCCAACTATAGACCCATATCTAACCTTCCTTTTCTCTCTGAGATCCTTGAGAAAGCCATCCCCCACCAGTTTTTGGTTTTTACATATTTATAGTTTATTTGAGGATTTTCAGTCGGGATTGAGAGTGCATCATAGCACAGAGATAGCACTGGTGAAAGTTACAAATGACTTTCTAATTGCATTGGACAAAAAACTTGTCTCTGTACTTGTCGTGTTAGATCTTAGTGCTGCATTTGATATCATTGACCATCATATCCTATTATAGAGACTGGAACATTTAACTGGCATTAAAGGAATTGCTCTAGGATGGTTTAAGTCCTATCTATCAGATTGATTTCAGTTTGTGCATGTTAACGATAAATCCTCCATATACTCAAAAGTTAGTCTCCAAGTTCCATAAGGTTCTGTGCTTGGACCAGTTCCATTCACTTTATATATTCTTCCTTTGGGCAATATTATTAGGAAACACTCCATAAACCTCCATTGTTTTGCGGATGATACCCGATTGTATTTGTCAGTGAAGTCAGATGAAACCAATCAGGTAGCTAAACTTCAAGCATGCCTTAAGGATTTTAAGACCTGGATGACTAGCAACTTTCTTCTTTTTAACTCAGACAAAACTGATGTTATTGTACTTAGACACCAACGACTCAGAAACACATTATCTAATGATATAGTTACTCTAGATTGCATTGCCCTGGCCTCCAGCACCACTGTTAAGAATCTTAGAGTTATCTTTGATAAGGATATGTCCTTTAACTCCCAAATAAAACACTCTTCAATGACTGCCTTTTTTCACCTACCTAACATTGCAAAAATCAAGCACATCCTGTCTCAAAAACGATGCAGAAAAACTAGTCCATGCTTTTGTTACTTCTAGGCTAGATTATTTCAACTCCTTATTATCAGGCTGCCCCAACACATCTTTAAATACTCTCCAGCTGATCCAAAATGCTGCAGTGCGAGTACTGACAGGAACTAGGAAAAGACATTACATTTCTACTGTGTTAGCTTCTCTGCATTAGGTCCCTGTAAAATCCAGAATAGAATTTAAAATCCTCCTCCTAACCTACAGAACCTTTAATAGTCAGGCACCATCATATGTCAAGGAGCTCATAGTACCCTATTACCCCATTACAATACTGCACTCCAAGAACACAGGCTTACTTGTGGTTCCTAGAGTCTCCAAAAGTACAATGGGAGGCAGAGCCTTCAGTTATTAGGCTCCCCTACTCTGGAACCATCTTCCAGTTTGGGTCCAGGAGGCAGACACCCGCTCCATGTTTAACAGTAGGCTTAAAACCTTCCTTTTTGATAAAGCTCATAGTTAGGGCTGGCTCAGGTCTGGCTTGAACAAACCCCTCTTTATGTTGCTATTGGCCAAGACTTCCGGGGACATTATGCACTGAGCTCCTCTCTCCTCCTCTTCCTCAACATCTATAAGCATCTATATCCCACCAATGCTCGTTACTAAACTGACTCTCTGCTATAGTTTTGTGCTTTCTCGTCTCTCTCCTCCCTCCTCCTGTGACTTTCTGCAGGTATTTCTGCTCCTAGTGCTGCAGAGTCTGGCTCTGTGACTGTAAACCACCTACTGCCCCCATGATCCTGCTCAACACCCACTGCCTCAATTATTATTAATATAACAATTATTATTATATTTAGTCTTATTTGTATTATTATTCACCTTATTATTAATATTATCAGTTTATTATTAGTCTCATTATTATTATACATCTTTATGTGGTACCTGTACTGTGCTATGTTTGCTGTCCTCCCATCTGCCCCCCCATCTCTCTCTCTTTCTCTCTAAACCAGCCGGTTTCTACCTGTTAAAAGGGAGTTTTTCCCTGCCGCTGTTGCCAAGTACTAGCTCATAGGGGAATGCTGGGTCTCTAGAAATATAACTCTATCTAGTATGGTCTAGACCTGCTTTATATGAAAAGTGCTCTAAGATAACCCCTGTTATTATTTGGTGCTATATAAATAAAATTGCATTGAATTGTATAAAAAAATGCTGTTTTTCCTACAAAGTTAATGCAGTATTTTTGCTAAACCCCTTGAATCAAAGCTGAAAATCTATACTTCAATCACATGTTGATGGCTTTGTTTCGAATCCATTGTGGTAGTGTACAGAGGCAAATTACGAAAATTGTTTGATATGTATGATATGTGAGAGGTAATATTCTGATTTATTTGCACAATTGTATCAATTTCACACAGTTTCTCGCGTTTTATCCCATCAGGATTTATCCTGCCATCAGGGTCGCAGTTTATCATTTCTCCAGTTTATGTGTATACGCATGGGTCAGTTACTGTGGGGGACCACGCATTCTTCCATCAACTTTTTTCTAATTTATAAATCCCACAGTGTGCTTAGAAAGTGGCAAACGCCTTCCCTTGTTTGTATGCAACATGTGTAAATGAGGCCCCTGGAATTTTTTTTGTTTGTGATATTATGTATCGCATCCGCTCAGTCACCTTCCCGAGTGTCCCAGCCATCTGGTCCGGCTCAGGCTGAGACAAATCTTGTCGTGTATGGAGACAACATCTCAGATCCAGAGTTCTTGCTGGTTGGAGACACAATGTCAGCTTTGTGGAACTCCCCACGGGCTTAACAGACTGTTTTTCAGGTGCGAAAAATCTTCTTCATAGCCCAGTACATCCCTGCAATTATTGAGCGTCAGGCATAAACAATAAAACTTCAACATAATATTGAGCTTCTTGCCGTAACTGCCGAAAGTCTGGGTAAAAAATGTATAATATCTGGGCCCATTCCAACTTAGAGAAAGGGTGTGAAGGTTTTAGCTGGCATTTTGGTTTTAATCAGTGGCTTCAGGTGCTATGTTCTGCCACGAGTTTCAGCTATTGATCAAGTTGATGTATTTTGGAATAGGAGAGGCATATAAAAGAGATTTTTTTTTGTCAGGGTGAAGACCACCCTGACAAAATAGACACAAATTTGCTCACAGCAAAACTTGTTTCTTTTATGAACAAGACCAGGCCATAATGACTGTCCAGTACATCCCCTCCTAGTCAGTTTGCAGATGATTGTCAGCTGAACAAGATAAAGACCATCTGTGTTAGGAGACAAACCGCTGTGCAAAAAGAGCAGCAGCTGTTATTTTCCAATACAGATTTATTCAATTTAATCACAATTCCTTCCACTTCTTTGTCAACTCTGCCTAAGCAATAGTGGTTGGCTCTTCTTAACATTGGATCAATTGTAAACAAATCTTTTGTATATAAAGATTTCTTCATGATCATAGAAACTTAGCTGACACCTAATGATCATACTCCCCTACTTGAAGCCAGCCCACCTGGTTATTGTTTCCTTAACCAGCCTAGACAAACAGGCAGGGGTGGTGGGGTTGGCCTTTTATACAAAGAAAGCTACGAATGCTCGAGCAATGATCTGGGGCCATTTATCTCTTTTGAAGCCCTTCCTTTCCTGACTAAAGGAAAATCTCTGTGTCTATGCTTGATTGTGAATAGACCACCTAGATATGATCCTACTTTTATCAGTGATTTGCTGAATAACTGTCTTTAACTTTGTCTACATTTGATAAGTTGCTGATCCTTGGATCCTCCCTGGGCTGGGAGTTCTTAAACCTTATTAAGTATTTTAACTTATTACGTGCTTTCACTGGACCTACTCACTCAAAGGGTCAAACTCCTGATCTAGTCTTATTATAATAGAAAATGTATGGTATAAAACTTTATTGTATAAAGTTCCCTGATGTGTGTGTAATGACACCTGAATCTCTGACCACCAATGCCTTTTGTTTAACATGGTGTTGCCTTCTGTTGCCTGTAGCACAGTCCCCACAGCTAGATCTAGACCCTTTAACTCTGTTGAATAATTTTAACATGTTCCATCTTAGATGAAATCACTCCCTTCAAGACCAAGAAATCTACTCACTTCTCGATGCCCTGGATAAATGAAAACATTCGGGTACTGAAGCAAAAATGCCGCAAGGTGGGGCATTTGTTGAAAGCATCAAAACTAACAGTTCATCTGGAATGTCTCCGGTCTCTGTTTAAGACTTTTAACACAGGGGTTAAAGATTCTAAAGCTAAACGTTTTGCTCAAGAACCCAAGAATGTTGTTCAACATTGTGAGCCATGTCATTGATCCTCCCCTGAGCCAGATGCCAACCCAGTGAAATGTGAAGAATTTCTCTCCTTCTTGACTCAAAAGATCAGTAATATAAGAAGTTCCATTTTCCTCCCCAGATTCTCCAGTTATTGTTGAGAAGCCCTGTACAGTTTCCCTCTGATCATTTAATCAAATTTCTCCATCTTTGCTCAATGATATAGTATTGACAATGAAACCCTCAACCAGTCCTTTACATATTGTTCCTGTAAAATTTTTAAAGGATGTTTTTAACACAATGGCTCCGTCCATTCTTCAGATTTTTAACTGCTTGCTGTCGACATGCTAGGTTCCTGAATGTTTTAGAACTGCTCTTGTTCAAACACTTTTAAAAAGACTCTCTCTTGATTCCTCTGATTTTAACAATTTCCAAGCTGTAATTTTTAACTTATGTTTTAGAAAAGATTGTAGCAGATCAGCTTCAAGCTTTTATGCATGAAAATAATATTTTTGAGAAATTCCAATCCGGTTTTAGAAAAAACCATAGTACAAAACTGCTCTTTTTAAACTTTTAAATGACTTATTACTGTCAACTGATGCTGGCCATAAAATCCCCTTGTTCTCCTGGATCTAAGCACAGCATTCAATACCACTGGCCATGATAGCCTCTTGGACCGTCTTTCAACCTGGGTGGGTATCAGTGGCACTGCTCTACAATAATTAAAGTCCTACCTAAAAGACAGGTGTTTCTGCACTGGTATCGCTGATGCCAGGTCAGCTGCAGCAGGTTTTCACTGTGGGGTGCCCCAAGGCTCGGTGCTGAGTCCAGTCCTCTTTTCCATTTACATGTTCCCTCTTGGCCACCTTACACATAGACATAATATCAGATCCTACAAACGATAATCAGAACACTGTCAATCTGCTAAAGTGCCTTCATGACATTCACAAATGGATGTCACAAAATTTCCTTCAGTTAAATGCTGACAAGACAGATATTAGTCATAGGTTAGTGCGAATCCCCAAATATCAAACAGTCTTGGTTCACTGTCTCATTCAATAACTCAGCATTGCAGAAATCTTGGTGTCATTTTTTATCAAAATCTCACCTTTGACAAACACGTTAAAACCATGGTCCAATCCTGCTTCCATCATCTCAGAAACATTTAACAACGATTAAGCCATTTCTTCCTGCTAAAAATCTGGAGACTGTTATCCACATCTTCATTACTAGTCGATTAGACTATTGTAATTCCTTGCTCTCTGGCATCAGTAAAATATCCCTCTCCTGCCTCCAGCTCATCCTAAATTCTGCTGCCAGGATTTTAACTCGGACTAAGAAGTAATCCCATTTCACAGATTCTGGCTTCCTTACACTGGCTACATGTTGCTTTTAGAATTGATTTCAAGCGTTTATTGATTACTTACAAAGCCCTGAGATTCTTTGCCCCAAGTTACTTAGCAGATCTTCCGTTGCCTTATATCCTCTGCAAAGTCTGTCTCGTCTTTTAAATCACTGTTAAAAACCCACGTTTAAAATTGCTTTCAGTGATTCCATTTATATTTTATGACATTAGTTTGTTTTATAATGTGTTCAGTTTTATGGCTTTTGGTTTGTTTTACTCTCTTTGTAATTTAAATGTTTTTATGTAAATCACTTTGTGTTTTGAAAAGAGCTATATAAATAAAGTTTATTATTATTATTATTATTATTATTATTATAACTGTCAAAATTCTGCAGGATGTTGAAATCCTTTCGATTTAACATTAAAACTGTCTCTTCAACCATCTCTTTGTAGAATTGTCAGACAGCGTCTAATTTCCTCCTCTGTGGTGTCACCCATGTTCTCTATTGGACACTCCCCTTACTTCTCTTTCAGCCAGGGACAATGATTGGCCTAAAGCTACACGACTATATGCCCAGCCAATCTTTGTAGGAGCTTCATTGGTTGATATGTATGTGGATGCATATGCTTGTTGGTCTTTGATTTTTTCTGTTTTTTACCTGCCCTACTTAAAGGTTGTCTATAGTATGTTAGTAGTTTTATGCTGACCCTGGTGAAAGCCACAAGCCAAAATGCATTGGTCTAACAATAAAGTTGTTCTGTATACTACAAGTGTTGCTGGAGTTTTGACCCCTGAAATTGATTTTCCAACAATCACACTCACTTTACGCAGTGATTGATCTGTGTGAAAGTTTTCATTTTCCACCCTTTTTGTGAGAGACTGTCTGAGAGTGTGCGCCATTATCACTTTGTACAATTTATTGCTTGTCCCACTCTCCAAATGTGTTTCTACCCACAGTGAAGAGACGAAAACATCAGATCTGTATGGCGCAATGAGGAGACTAACCTTCCTTAAATTAATTCATGAAACAAACACTAATGTCATATTTCCCTCATGTTTACCAGATGGTTTTCTATCATTTAAGGTGTGACTGGCACCCTTTTAATTACGTCATATCATTGTGTCCTCTTCTTCTGCAGTCGTTCAATGGCACTGGACTGGAGAAATAGCACCACCAGCTGTTTATCTCGATGTGCTTAGCTCCTATTATTCACATAACATCAGCTGATAAAAACACATTCATTTGCATTTACTTTTGTTGATGTTCCTGAAATTAGGTTAAAATTTACCTTAAATTTAGATGGAAACCTGACAGTGAAACAATTTGGCTATTCAGAACAGGTATAACCTCTTTGGGCTTCAACTTGTTTGTTTCAAGTATAACCTGCCTTTATTCTACTAATGGGATCTTCTTCATGTACATTCACACATGTAAAAAGACTTAGCTAAGGAATCATCTTTCTATAGAAGGATCTAGTTGTGAATGCAAATTACAGAAACCTAGTTTTTTGTTTACATGACGTTTAAGAAATCAGATTACTTGAAAAAGCCATGTGTAACACAGTTACTTATTTTCAACTAAACAAGCTGTTTCTGAGATTTGACGTATATGCTTTTCCTTTTTTCCCCTCTACCAGCACATCTGGTTTAACTTCTTTGCTCGTGTTTTAACTTAATTTTACTTCGATTTTTCACATTTTGAGATTAAATAAAATGAATTGACTGTAGGTTGACTGTAGGTTGACAAAAAAAGCTTTGCTCAGGATCCACTTACCAGCTTTCAACTGCATCTTGCATTCTTCCTCAGCTAGGGTTGAAAGTTCCCGAAAAAGCTAATAAACTTGAACATTTTATCTTCTATTTTGATATTAGCAGTAATGACAGGAGGCAACAGTAAATGCTCCAATATGTTTAATGCATTCAGCTGACAAGTGAGGAGGATTTATCAAGTGACAAAAATCTTCTTTGCCATTAGACCTTTCTGTGTCTTTGTCTATGTGTAGATTCTGATAGGAGAGGCCATTCTGTACTGCTATCTGTCCAGGAGGTCATCAGCCACACAGACTGAGGCCAACATCAGTGCTGCAGGCTGTAATTTCAACTCCTACATTCGCAGGGCTGTGCGATTCATAGGTGGGAGGACACATGCATTATACCCACAACTGATTCTGTGCATGTTTTTAGTGACTGCAACAAACCACAGAAACACAAATAAACAAATGAAATAGCTCAGACATTAACATAACTGTCAAAAATAATTGTAATAAATGTATTATTTTTCACAGGTGTCCATATCTTCGGCCTGTGTGTGACAGCATTGATAACTGACATTCTCCAGCTGTCCACTGGTCAACACACCCCCTACTGGCTGGATGTGTGCAAACCCAACTTGACCCACATTAACATGTCAAGCTGTGATGAAGCTTTTATTCTGGAGGATATCTGCTCTGGACAAGACATCGGACTCATCAATGCTGGAAGGTAAAGCTTTCTATTACTGAGTGAGTGTGGGAGAGTTTTTGAAGGAACTAGTTACTGTGTCAGAGGAGTGTGGGTGTGGGTGTGTTGAGTTTGTTTGTGTGTCTATGGAAAGATTTTTAATGTCTATGTAGACATAATGTCACATCATAAATAAACAACACTGACCCAGTTCCATTGGCAGCCATACATGCCCATGCCATAACACTGCCTCCACCATGTTTGACAGATGATGTGGAATTCTTTGGATCATGAGCCATTCCTTTCCCTCTCCATACTCTTCTCTTCCAATCATTCTGGTACAAGTTAATTTTGGTTTCATCTGTCCAAAGAATCTTGTTCCATAACTGGGCAGGCTTTTATATATGTTTTCTGGCAAAGTCTCATCTGGCCTTTCCATTCTTGAGTCTTACTTGTGATTTGCACCTTACACCTCTCTATGAAGGTGTCTCTTAATGTAGACTTTGACAATGATACGTCTACCTCCTCAAGAGTGTTCTTGACCTGGCTAGATGTTGTGAAGGGCTTTTTCTTCATTAAGGAAAGAATTCTCCGATCATCCACTTTAGCTGTCTTCCGTGGTCTTCCAGGCCTTTTTGTGTTGCTGAGCTCGCCAGTGCATTCCTTCTTTTTAAGAAGGTACCAAATTGTTGATTTGGCCACTCTGGACCGCATATTGAGGGTTCCCATGAACAACTACCAAATGCAAATTCAACACTTGAAATCAACTCAAGACCTTTTATCTTTTAAGAGCCACTCACAATTGATCGCATGTATGCTCAGAGAGGGAATAGAAAATCAGAGATATAGATTGACCCTACATCTGCCATATTGTACGTTCTTTTAAAAAATTCTTACAGTTTAATCAGTGGTATGTTATTCTGCTGGAACATATAGAATTATCAATTTTTTAAAAGTTAATTTTATTGTATTCAATATTTAATAGTATCTGGAATTATTAAAATGGGAAATCAACAACATGTATAATTGATAATGTATAAATATAAATAATATATGTAATATATATATGTATATAATATAATTTTATATATAATATAAAAGGGATGAAATCATAGGAAATTGGCTGAAATGGAAAATTCTGTTGCAAGACATTCAGCTTTTAGGTATGAGAAATCATATAATAAGGAGTATTTACAGTGGCAAGAAAAAGTAAGTCAACCTTTACAATGATGAACAAACACAACCTACAGTATTTTAACGAATAACCCACAAATCATTGTATTGTTGTCTATACTGAATACATTTCAAACATTCACACAGTGTAGGTTGTAAAAGGTATGTGAACCCCTCAGATAATGACATCAACAAAAGCCACTGTAATTGAAATCAGGGGTTTGCAAACCTGGAGTCTCTTCAATGAAACCAGATTGGAGGTGTGGGTTAGAGCTGCTTGGACTTAAAAAAAAAACACTCACATTTTGAGTTTGCTATTCACTAGAAGCATCTGCTGATGTGAACCATGTCCTTACAAAAAAGAGATCTCAGAAGACTTACGATCAAGAGTTGTTGATCTGCATAAAGATGGAAAAGCTTATAAAGTTATCTCAAAGAGTTTAAATATTCATCAGTCCACACTCAGACTGTAGCTGTGGCTACTCTCCCTAGAAGTGGACACCCAGCTAAGATGACTCCAAAAGCACAGTGCAGAATGCTCACTAAGGTAAAAAAAAAAAAAAAAGAACCCAAGAGTAACAGCTAAAGCCTCCAAGGAATCATTGGAGCAGGTTAACATCTCTGTTCATGAGTCTACCATATACAAATCATGCAGCCCTGTAGCCAGAGAAAATTTCTTGGACGGGCATATGACTTTCCCGGCAGGCCCTTTTTTTGCATTCAGATAATTAAAAAACACAGTGGGAAATAATTTAAGTACTTTTGATATTTCCATTCCATTTTAACAATATTGGAATTCGGAATTCAAGAATTCAGGGAATTGATCAATTTTTTTCATAAAATTTTTGTGAGAGGCTGCAGCACCTGTTGCATTATGACCCTTATAAGATTCACAATATATTTTCAATGTGGTTTTCTTGCTAAACCACTTCATACAGTTTATTTGCAATTTAGCCCATAAAACTACGCCAGCATTGCCAGCATCATGACACGAAACAATATCACAGTATAAAAATGGCATAATTCAGAAGAAATCATGATGCCTACACTGACAGCATACAGTCATCATTTATGACAGTAACACACCTTTTAAATTCTGCTGTTGGTTGAGAGCTGGATTTGAACATTTTGTCCATACTGGAGAGGCTGTCTGAATGCGATTTAAACCTTCGCAAACAACAGATCCAATGACCCACAGACAAACTACTACAGGACACTGTACAGAATATAGGTAGCCACCTGGAAAACTTGTGTTGCTAGTAATAATGTAAAAAAGGATAGGCCTATTTTGGGTGACAGGGACCACGAAAGTGGGGTGTATGAGACAGTAAAAAAAAAAAATAATAATAATGATACACTTCAGCCACCCGGATATGAGGTTGCTGCAGCACCCTCAGCACCGCTACTTCTTGTGGCTCTGGCTGAGCGATATCTTAGTGTGGAAACTCTTCAGGAACAGTTGTGTCTTACATATATGGCACATCAACAAACAATCATAAGTCAAACACAACTTATGATTACTCACATACTCACAATGGCTTTTCACAAGTTGGACACACTAATTGTTAATCAGTGTAATGTTTTCTTTTAAATAAATTTTGGGAGTTGGAAGGGTGCATGACGGGTAGGCATGCAATACAGCATGGGTGGGCGTTGCTCCTCAAGGCCCCCCTTGGTGATGGGCTTGAAATCATTGTGCATGGTTACATGGAGCATGTCGTCCATGGCAGGACACAACGGAAAAAAACCCTACTCTCACTGTGTGCCTGAAGTTTGCCAAATAGCACCTTGACACTTCACAACACTACTCGGAAAATGTTTTGTGGACTGATGAAACTAAGGTAGAATTGTTTTGCTTTGCTGCCTCTGGGCCTGTACCACTCGCCATCCTCGAGGGGAAAATGAATTCCCAAGTTTGTCAAGGTATCTTACAGGATAATGTCAGGGTCGCTGTCTACAAGCTGAAGCTCAGTAGAAGTTGGGTGATTTAGCAGAACAATGATTCTAAACATCAAAGTAAATCTACTACAGAAGGGCTTCAAACAAAGAAAATCTGCCTTTTTGAGTGGCCCAGTCGGAGCCCAGACCTTAACCCAATGGAGATCTTGTAGAATGACCTCAAGAGAGCCACTCACGCCAGACCTCCTATGAATACAGCTGAGCTGAATTAGTTCCTTCAGGATGAATGTCCAAAGTTGTGCAGGTCTGATCCACAGCTACTGGAAGCAGTTGTTTAAGTTTATAGATGCCAAAAGAGGTTTGACCCTCTCACAAATATGAACATGGTTGTATTGTGGTTGCGTGCCAATGCTCAATGTCTGACCAGAATGGACAATTTAGTTGTTGAGCCTTGCTGGAAATCAGATATTCCTGGACTTTTGGTTTAAAAGGGGCTCTGTTTGATTACTATGGAGCTAATTTCCAAACAAACAAAACGTTTTACAAGTGTCCTACGATTCACTATCAAACACAGTATGGTTGGCAAATACAAAACACCATTAACAAACTATTGTATTTTGTTTTGCAAATACAAAACGTACCTATCAAACAAATACACTATGCTGCTGCCAACTACACTGCAAGCTGGAGCGAAGGCTGCTCTCAATATACAGCTCTGACTGCAAATGCCACTTCAACTCTGGAGACCAGTTTTCCTTTTCATGCAATTGTTAGCTTCAGCTTCAGTGGCAGCTTATTTGCCCAGGGTTTCTATTCCTCTCATCAGCACATGCATGTTGTAATCAATAAGAATACAGGAGGAGTCTGTCCTCTGGTTCACTTTGGCAAAACGTGTTGTTTGCTTAGCATAGGCCTGCTCTTATCATATGACAACATTTTTCAAGTTACGGGAAACTACATCCAACCAGCATCACTGTCATTCACTGAACATTATCTTCAGTTCCGCATTGTTTCATTTTAGCAGTTGAGCACAACTCAACCTGAGTGCAACTTGACAACTTAAATACGTTTATCATGTTTAATGTAAATTAATGTAGGTTACAGGTTTTTGCTTTCCCTCAAATCCCCCATCCATCCATCGATTATCTGCTGTATACCTGTTTATCCTTTGCGAAATTGTGCAGGGTTGTAGCCTATTCCAGCTCACATGGGATGACAGGTGGGGTACACTCTCGACAGATCAGCAATGTATTACAGTACTTGCTCAGTGAGACAGACAACCTTCCACACCCACATTCACGCCTAGAAGCCTTTTAGAGTCACCACATAAACTCACCTGAATGTCGTTGGACTGTGAGAAGAAATCAGAATACCCAGAGGAGATCCACGCAGGCAAGGTGACAGTGCTAACCACTGCACCACTGTGCCTTCCCCTCCGATCTCTTACTTAAAGATCAGACATATACTTGTAGTAATTTTGCCTAAAGTTTAACTGTGTTACAATGGTGTGTGTTCGCTGCTCCACTTTTACAGACTGGGTATCTCTGCTACAGAGACGTGTCAGTCAGTTAGACAGCTTATCTCTCCTAATGTTGCCTTAGATGTGATGGGTTATCCAGATAGCATTAGCCACAAGCCTGTTAGTTTAAGAACTAGCAAAGCCTTATCAACAGACGGTACAGAGTTTATCCCTGTTTGCCTTCATGCAAGAGCTATTAACCAGTTGTGTGGCCTGATCTGTAAGTCACCCCTCCCGACTGCAAACTGGTTTCCAACCGTGACCAGCCCCATTGGTAGTTCTATTGGCCTGCATGCCTCCTCCTCTGCCAACATGGTTAAACAAAATACGCTAGTAATAGGGGACTCTCACAATGTTAGATTAGCATCAACAGACGCTGTTTACTGTCTGTCCAGTGCCAGAGTTTACGACACAGAGGCAAATCCGAGGTTGCTAACATCACGTAGGGAGAAATAGGGAACTCAGGCATACTAGCTTTAGCAACATCGTAATCCAAGGCCGCACCAATAACATTAGGATGAAGCAATCTGAGATCAAAAATGCTTAGCCAGAACTTTTGAGTGTACCAGAAAGATGAAGAATTGATCTATTGTCTCTGTTCCCTTACCTGTGCAGGATAATGATGAGATGTGCAGTAGGCTTACTTCACTGAACTGCTTCCTGGCTCATTACTGTAGTCAGTACTTTTTGGTTTTGTTGATAACTTGACTTCTTTTTGGGGTTACCCCATCATGATGAAGGCAGACGGCTTTCATCCTATTTAGAGTTTTATATGTAGTGCATATTTGGAGTCCGCTAGCTTAGTTTGTCCAGTTTCCAATTTTTCCAGCCAGGGAAATCTTCACAGTGCAGACAGTCAGAAGTCTGGCTCCCTCCCCTACTTTATTCCTCACTTATTACTTACTCAAGTTCCCTTTTTCTAAATATGCAAATCACAAAAGTCTAATTATCATCCCCACCACTGGGGGTCCCTCAAAACACCTGCTGAAACCCTACAAACCCTACAAAGCAAAATATCTAAGGTAGTCACAATTTGTCCATACACCATAACAAGCCACCACAGTTGCCAGGTTAACTGAGGGGTGGATGTAAACAATAACCAAGACTGCATGTGAGAACTCCCTGGGAATTTAGTATGAATGTAGCCCCACGGCTAAATTTTAAATGTCTGGGCTGCAGAAACGTTCCATCCTGTTTGCCAGAAGTGTCTGAAACTCGTCTATGGTAGCAATGGGATCCGGAGTATCTTCCTGAAGCCATGTCTCTGTGAAACACATAACATTACACTCATGTAAGTCCCTCAGATTCCTCACTAGGGTCGATAGCTCATCCATTTTATTGTTCAACGATGTCACGTTGCCCATGACAATGAGAAGGGAGATGTGTCTTATATCTCCTCTGATCAGCTGATCCCTGGTGTAAACAATGCGACCGTGGAGTTGCTCTGTAATGGTAGCGTAGCTGAATGACTGAGGCTGTAGTTAGTGTTGGTTTTACACTAGGATGCGTTCAATTTAAATGTTTTTATGTTTGCACGTTCCTGACACACAATGAACACACACAAAATCCACTGCCAACTGAAATGATGTATCTACAAAGAGAGCGTTTCAGCCATGTTTTCCAGCCGTCTTTCTCATGTGCATGTGATGGAACAGATAGGCTGCTATTTTAATTAATCCAGCTGTCTACACAGACTGCGTACCGGCTTGCATTTCACATGCATTATATGCCTGTAAACGTAAAAGTGTATTTTTTATGCTCCAAGTCTGTTTTCCTGCATTTTACGTGCGTAACTTTTATGCTGACACTGTACAGATCAATTGAATGCCATGACTTGGAGTCCATAACTGAACATAAGCATTGTTTGCTATTACCGTAAAAAAAAAAAAAAACAACCTAAAAAGTAGCAGTCCTGATGAGTTCAGACAGCCTACAATACATTTCTCAACATTTGGAACACATTTCTACATTTTTGAGGAGCTGACACATACCACATTCAGCACAGATGTTGGATTAAAAAGACAATCTTTGGCACAAAGTTACATTTTACATCAGTTTACAACTAGCTCAACTAGCTTTTTGTTGTTGTTGTAGCATCAGCTTGATGTTTCTAGGTTGAAAAGTATCAAGAGCTCTGATACTTCCATAATACTTTCCATAATAATAATAAGCACAAGTCGTGCTCTGTATAGTCTAATAGTATAACTAAGCAAACTAGTCTTTGCTGTCAGTCTGTGTTTTAGATGAAAAAATATTGTATCAACAAGTTTTGAATAGCCACATTCAGACAACTATCAAAACTATCAGGATATTTTTTTATTAAGGCTCTGAACACCATTTCCTCTGCATAATTAAATTAATATTTTTTCGTTCATGTAAAGAGGATTATTATATTTTTAGCTTTAACAGATTAAAATACACTGTTTATTTTCTCTCAATATTTGCAGTTTGCAGTTGTGATATTATTGTGCATATGTGATCAGATATGTCTTAATGATTGCAGCCAATTCAATACACTTCAATTAAATTTATTTGAATCCAATACAGTTCCATTCAGTTGTATTCATATAGCGCCAAATCATAACATAAATTATCCCAAGGCACTTTACGGAGTAAGGTCAAGACCTTGCATTATCATAAATAGAAACCCAACGGTTCCCACCATGAGAAAGCACTTGGCTACAGTGGAGAGGAAAAAATTCCATTTTACAGGAAGAAACCTCCAACAGACCCGGACTCAGGTTGATCGGCTGTCTGCCTCTACCAGTTGGGTTGAGAGGAGAGAAATGAGGGAGAGAGGAGAAAGATGGGGGAGAGGGGGAGAGAGAACAGAGAGAGACCAGGAACAGCTGTATATACTGGTGTATTCAAGCACTGTCAGACTTGTTGTTATTAATATAATAATTATCATTATCATTATAACAGTGATACATATAGATGTAAAAATGTTATTCACAATAACAGTGGCAATGATAGCAGAACCAATTAATGATTAAAATAATAATTAAAGCTGCAAGCAGCATTGATCGGGCCTTTGCACCATCATGCGCATCGGCGGTGCATGTGGGATGCCGGTTGATGCAGCTATGCACTTTTGTACCACTGGAGCCTGTGAGAACGAATAGAGTGCGTGGTAGTGGTCATGACATTATGCACATTTTGTGATAATTCCTGTGTCAAGAATGTGGTGCTAAAGAACATGTACCAAACATGCATTATGTTGTTGTATATCAAATGTAGACAAAATCATGAAACTTTTATGTAAATAAAATAATGATTGTCACACAAGGTTTACTTCCTGTGGCCAGCAGGTGGTGCTTTTACTATGATTTAATATTGGCTGTAGCTGTCTTCAGGCCTAGACTCTTATCAAACATGTGAAGTTTGAGAAAGATCTGATGACGTGGATTTGAGTTACAACAGTTTCCGTTTTCATGCCAAAAACGTCGAAATTCAATGCCCCGCCAGGGAAACACCATTCAATGAAAACTCACAATCTCCACAATAAAGCATCATCAAGGGCTTTTTTGACCACATTTGAGGTGGATCTGGTCAACCCGCTAGGAGGACTACATCAAAGTATAAAACATTTCATTTCCCGTTGCTAGTAGGTGGCACTAAGACTACAACTGAATATGGGCATGTAGATGTGTTTAGGGCAGGACTCTTATCAAATGTAAAGTTTGGGGCAGTTTGGACAATGTAAGTATGAGTTACAACAACCTCTTTCATAATGGAACATTGAAAATTCGCCACACAACCATGGACAGGCCATTTGATGAAAACTCAAAAGCTTCGTAATATGAAATCATGAATATCTTTAGATTAGTCTGACCACATATGATGTCGATCTGATTAATTCTCTAGGCGGAGTTCGTCAAAGTATAATGGCTGTAAATGGCAAAAAGTGCGGCAAAATTCAACTCTGTATTTTCAAAATGGCTGACTTCTTGTTGGGTATAGGGTATGGCTCCAAGAAGGTTTTTTTGTAAGTCTTTGGAAGTTACATGTGGCTACTAAATTTCATACATGTATTAGAAACGTACCGCGAGGGCTACTTTGTTGAAATTCTGTAGGGGGTGTTATCGAGCCATTTTGCCACACCGATTTCTGAGGTCCATATCGGATATCTATTCCCACCACTTCTGATGCATGTACCCGGTTTCATGAGTTTCTGAGCACCCCTAGCACCTAAACAACAACTTCCTGTTTCATGGTAAGACATACAAATTTGCCATGCCACCAAGGCAACACCGTTCGATGAAAAATCACAATTTTCACAATAGAGCATCATCAAGGTCTTGAGGATTCTCTGACCATGTTTGAGGTGGATGTGGTCAACAGGCTAGGAGGAGTACATCAAAGCACAAAAACGTAATTTCCTGTTGCCAGTAGGTGGGGCCATGATTATATCTAAATTTTGGCATGTAGTTTCATGGTGAAACATCGGAATTTTCCATGCTGCCACGGACATGCCGTTCAACGAACACTCAATAGCTTTGCAATTTAGCATCGCAAATATCTATACATTATACTGATCAAATTTGAGGTCGATTTGATCAATCCTCAAGGGAGAGGTCATTAAAGTACAGTGCCTGTAATTGGAAAAACTGCCCCAAAATTGTACAATAAAATTCAAAATGGCTGAATTGCTTTTGTGTTTAGGATATGGCTTTTTTTGTAAATCTTGGGATAGCTTATGTGCCTATCGAATATTATAGATGTAGGTGAAACATACCGCAAGGGCTACTCTGTCAGTTTTGTAGGGGAACTATCAAGCCATTTTGCCATGCTCATATCCAAGACCCATAAAACATGTAAATTTTCAAAATGTCTGATGCATGTGCAAAGTTTCATGAGTTTTCAACCACCTTTAGCCCCTCAAAAATGCATTTCATTTGTCCTGATAATAATTATAAACATAGCAGTTTCAATTGGGTCCTCGCGCCGGTTGGTGTTCAGGCCCTAAAAATCTTTAGGATTACAATAGGGCCTTTGCATCACTCAGTGCTCGAGCCCTAACAAAAATAAACATAGCAGTTTCAATAGGGTCCTTGCACCAGTCAGTGCTTGGGTCATGATGATGATGATGATGAGTTTTGAGTAGTAGTGGCAGATCTGGATTTTGTAGCTCCGGAGTCAGATATAACGACAGAATGAGGACAGGGAGAAAGAGGACAAAGAGGAAAAGCACAAACTACGAGAGAGAGAAGACACAAAGTTAATGACATGCTGTACTGTGATATAGATGTATGGGCAGAGAGAGAGAGAGAAAGAGAGAAGAAGTGCTCTGCCTCATGGGAGTTCCCCCAACAGCCTTGGCCTAAAGCAGCATAACTACACACCTGGGCCCTGCATGGATTAGTTTTTACTGGAGGGATGGAACAGTAACCCCAGTGACCCCTTGTTCCCTATGAATGAGAGCACTGTCATCCTGGAAGAGACCACTCCCATCAGGATACAAATGTTTCATCATATGATAAAGGCGATTACTCAGATCAACTTTGTATAGATTTGCAGTGACTCTTCCTGCTTAGGGGACAAGTGGACCCAAACCATGTCAGCAAAATGCCCCCATCAGCATAACAGAGCCACCAGATCCCCTCACTGTAGGGGTCAAGCATTTAGACCTGTACTGTTCTCTTGGTGGATGCCACACATGCACTCGCCCACTTGTCGAGAATATGGTGAAGGATCACTCATCTGACCATATCACTTTTTTCCGAATCTCTGTAGACCAGTGGCTATGTTTTTTTTCACCGCCGAACTTTCAAATGTGTAGTCATCTTTGTAATGAGGGGTTTGTGCACTGCAATCCTACTATAATATACCTCTCTATGTAATTGTCAATGGACTGTTCTTGCTGACACAGTCTGATCACGTCCTGCTTTGACATTCCCAGGAGGAGTTGCTCTTCTGTATTTCCTTACATGTTGCACTGATGCATGAGCATCACAATCATCAAATGTGCGCCTTTGACCACAATTTCCAACGCCTATTTACTGATGTCTGTCCCACAGATCTAAATGCAGATGTCACTATAGTCACTGTTCCTATTGAAACACTAGCCGGTTGAGCAGTCTTTGTGACTGAAGCTCCTGCCATCTGTGCCACACCAATGATTCCTCTTTCAAAGTCACTTAGATATTTTCCTCTTGGCAGCTTGTTACAGAATCAGAATCAACTTGGCCTGCTCAGTCTTTTTATACATGCCACAGAGCATGATTGGATGTTAATTGCCTAATTGTACCAAGAAGTGCACCTGTGTGGAGGCATCTGCATTCGTTATGTTTCTCCATTAATTTATTCAGGTTTCTCCTTTTATCTGTCACCCATCTGTGGGGTCCAAAAGTCTGAGAGCACTCTCAGACTTTTGGGCCCCACTGTGTATGATTAGATAACGTTTTTCTGAGGTGTTTGGGGCCAAGTACAATAACTTCAGTTTTATCTGAATTTAGAAGTTAAAAATTACAGGTCATCCAGGTCTTTATCCACCTTGTAACTCTCTTTTTGAAAGGTGCTATAGAAATAAAGTTGATTATTATTATTATTGTGTCTTTGAGACATGCCTGAAGTTTGACTACCTGATTAGTTCCATCTAGCTTCATGGATATATACAGCGGTATAAAGGCAGATTCAGAGATTTATACAGTTGGGTGTCCAACAAAGATAACTGCAATAGATTTTATTGCGCTACAAGTTACTTTAGTTGTAGTCTGACTGCAAATTTATTCTTGTCTTCCAAAATAACTTATGAATGCAAGTTAAGAATGGGCATCTGCATGTTTTGTAACATATTTGCTGTACTTTGGCACTGTACCTCCAAGAGAAGAACAGTATCTTATGTAAAGTTGTCTTGGACTCTGGAAAGCAGAATTGAGACTCAAGTAGCTTCTTTCGTTAACCCTTTTCTAGAAGACTTCTCATTGCCGATGTTAAGGAGAAGCTGAAAAGCCAAATGCAATCACAACAACATGCAGGAGTTTTTCAGTGTATCTTCCTTTGCAAAAGTGCAAAGGATATCAGTTTTCTGCATATTTGCCACAGCTCTGTTTTGTATTCCAGCAACATGATGAAAACTTGCATATTTATTGGTCCACAGTTATATTGTGAATAGGAGCTGCTAATAGCTAATTCTGTATACTTTAATGGAACACGAAAACTGTCATCTATCCACTGATATACTTATATTTTTTGTATGTTGAAAGCCTTTGGAGAGGGACAGTTGCCTCAATTTTGTCTGACAGAGTCAACATCGTCAGAAAACCCTTGGTGTATATAAATACAACACCACGAACTACACCTTAAAAAATCATCCTGGAGTTGAATGAACATATCTCTGACACAGTGTCAACAAAACTTTCACAAACATTATTACAGTGTATTGTATTGTACAGATACCAGGTATCTCTACAAACTGGTGTTTTGATGTATAATAGTCAGTTCTTAAGTATTTCAGTACTCTGCTGGTAGTGCTGAAATTTCAAAAATTTCAATACTATCAGCAGTATCAAATCTAATTGCAAATTAAACACCGGCTACAGTTGCTACACACACACACACACACACACACACACACACACACACACACACACACACACACACACAGAATTGTACACACCATACCTCCAAGTTTCTTTGAAAGTCACTTCCTCGTTGCAGATGAATATTCAGTATTGTCCTTAGCCGTCTGAACATGATAATTAGCATAAAGAACACTCTGTTTTTCTCTCTTTATAGGAAGTCTTTCCCCTCCCAGCATGCAACTCTGGCTGCCTTTGCTGCTGTCTACATCTCAGTAAGTGGTTAACATGCACACTCACATGTAGAATGAGACTTGCAGCTGACTATCTCTAAAATCTTTAAAGAACATAAAAAATCAATCAACATTAAAAAAATATAATGATTGGTTCATTTGAAACTGTGTATTCTAGATGTACTTCAACACGGTGCTGACAGACTCGGCTAAGCTGCTGAAGCCTCTCCTGGTGTTTTCTTTTGTCATGCTGGCCATCCTGGCTGGGTTAACCAGGATCATCCAGTTCAGAAACCACCCTGTTGATGTCTACTGTGGATGGTTACTGGGATCTGCCATCGCTGCTTATCTGGTAATGGTTTCTTACAGGTCAGGTACAGGTTATTTGTGATTTGACCAAGCTTTTGTATAGGCTAAACTGTGTCTGAATATTTATTTCAGTAACCCTTGTAATTGCACTTTTTTGTTAGAGTCCTGCTCGTCCTTAATTGCTGTTTCTGTCAACAACATGGTGACTGCGATTCCTTAGCGTATCTACTGCTATAAAAGGTCCCCCAGATGGAAGAAACACATCTGTAAAACTGAGCAATAAATGAATGCAGAGTCAATCTGCACTCAACTAATAAAGGGAGAAGTCTGTTGTGGAGTAGAGACAGGAAAAATAATATCAATAAAACTCAACTGCTGGGTAGCGTTAAGTTTGGTAAATATCAAATAAAGCAGTGTGTTATGTTAAAACTACAGTATGTAACTTCTTTTAAAATTTCTTTTAGTTGAAATTTGCTCAAAAACATATTGTAGGAATTTGGAACATGGGATGTTCCAACACATTGGAACATTTAACAATAAACTTTGCTCATAAAATAGTTTTAAGATATAAAAATGTTGGAATTTTTGAAGCTCAAATGTTATTATGATTCTGATGAAGAATTATGAAAAATGAATATACACAACTCACATATGGAATTATTCGCCCAGCAAGGTAACTCATGTAAGAGAATGTATAATAATATGGGAATAGTCCTTCTTGCTAGTTAAATAAGCGAGGTCAATTGGAGTCATGATTGTTATTAATCTTAATTATGATTTTTATTTTATAGAAGCAAGTCTCTTTAATAGTCTTAATTATTGTTTGTGCTGTAGACTACAGATCTTTTAAGGTTAGGTGACTGAGATGCAAGTACAAGAAAGCACAAACAAGTTCAGTTGTACATGCACACACATGTATAAGTAATGCTACAGTGACTAACATTAAACACTACAACACAAAACAGACAAAGCCATGGTGAGTGATTGAATGAGTAGCAGAGTTTTAAATCTACTCTGGAGATGGTATGCAAGAACGAAGATATATGAAATGACTGTAACTCTGAGAAGCAGCTAGTCAAATCAAATGAAAATTATTAAAGCATCAGAATTTAAGCAATTTGAATGGAGGTTTTTGTGGAATACTTGCATGCACCCTGTGGAGTTTTCTTCTAATGTTGCAGAGTTGAGTCTAAATAAACAAAGCCCCAATAGATTTGTGTTGTCCTGCTGGACCATTTGGACCATATGAAGCTGAAAGGTGATGAATGAGTAGGCCAGAGTCTTTTGATGGATAATGTGTTCCATTTGTGTGTGTTTGGCTAGACTACATGTTTGGGGTGTTCTCATCTGTGTCACTGGGTTTCAAGCCAGTGACACAAGTCCCAATCAAGTCCTATAAAATCAGAGATCATAGTAGGATTAATAGCTGGTGCCAGTTTATCTGTGTGGGTGACTGCTGAGTCATGATAATAAGTGTGAGGTAATGTTTATCCAAGTCTTCCTTGCAGCCCGAAGTGGTATGCACCTTGACATTCTAGCGTTCTGGCTCTTGAGAGCAAAGGGGATTGAAGGGTCAAAAGGGACAGTATCAGTGTTCTGGTTAAGTGACCATGCAGGAAATGAGAGTTCCTTATAGGGCTGTCCTCTAAAGTCGATGCGTTGATGCATCACTCGAGAAGACCCTGAGTAAACTGGCATTTTATCAGTCAACTTTGTCAGTACACAGAGCAATGCAAGAGCAAAAGTGTGACAGCCTGTAAAGTGAGTCTTGTCTTAAAATGACCAAATCACAAAACTAACTGTGGTGGAAGTAGAGACGGGTGATGGAGAGGGCAGCACAATGCCGGACAGAACCCAGCTCTCGCATATTCTCAGCTACGGTGTACGGCTACAGCACTCTCAACAGCCTGGCACGGCTGCACTTCACAGTGCAGTAGGATTTCAAAACTTAGCTATGACTTTTACCTTCTATGATTGTGTGGAAATATACCAAAAATATAAGGTATAGTGAAATGTAACCCCCATGCTAGCGCTATCTTGATGGGACAACAACCTGTCTGTTCCTTTTCTAAGTTTGTTTATCATGAAAAAGTAGAGGAACTAGTGGAAACGTTTTAACAGAATTAAGGTATCCGGACAACCAGTATAGCTTTTTGACAGAAGTTGGTGTTTTATCTTTTAATCTTAGTGACAGTTCTTATGTTGTTCTGACATCAAGTTCTACTGTATTGTCTCCTTACATTTCATTTCATACATTTAATTTTTTGGTGATACACATATTTGAACTGTCTAATCTTTGCAGCCACTTCGGCTGGTACTATAGTGGGAAAGTTGCCCCTTATGTTCTTGTCCAGCTGTGGTTGGAGGCTTGCAGATTGAGTTTCAAGTCACAAATGACATTGATTAACAGTGCACAAGCAGATGCAGAAGTAGTAATATATTTGACAAGGTATGCGTACTGGCTGTGAAAAGATCCTTTACTGAAGCAATGTATAGTAAGTGATGTGAGAGAAAATCCACACACCTTGTTCCGTGAAAAATACATCCCAAAGTTAATATTTGGAAGACCACATTCCAGATTATATACAGTTGACCCCAATGTATATGATCAAGTATATATGTTTTTCCACATCCTACATTTTATCCATGGTTTACATTTTTGGTTATCCTGTCATTGAATAATTTTCTTCTGCTTTGTGAGTAACAAAGTGAATGTTCATTCTTACATCATACCTGCTTACTGCCCATAGGTGTGGAGTATATCAGTGGATCAAGAATATTAGAATGAATACATTCCTAATTAAAGTTTTGAATTGGTTATAATTTTAATTGTTGTGAAGAATATTTCAATTTAGAACTGATACCATGTTAAATGGAAATGTGTAATATTTACAGTTATTTTACTGATGCGGTATGTAATTTAGTTTTACATCCCCAATAATTTGCTATATCATGTGCCAGAGGCCACCAAATTTGGGTTTTTCCAGGCAAAAGTTTTCAACTCCATATCCTTGTGGAAAGCCCTGGTAGACATGAAAAAATGTGAACCTATGCTTTGATGAGAAACTACACATTAAATGCTTTTTAGTGCTGGAATATCAGGTGATACAAGTGGATTTTCCAACAAATTTCAAATATTGTATAAAAATGAATTTTTCTGCTCAAACTTAGATTGTATAGGTAGGTATATTTCATACGCTGTGGTAGCAGCTGCTGCACAGTATGTAAAAAGCAGAGCACTGGCTTATTTAGCTCCAGTTTGTGCCTCTCACACATAGCTGCTGGTATCATTAGTATTGGCAAGCCTGATAAGTGCAGAAAAACATCATTGTACATGAATATGATTTATTTCTCTGCAGTGGCAGTGAACACAGCACAACGGGCCACTGATAACCTGTATTAAGAGTTTAACAAGACATTTAGGGCTGATCAACAATAACATTAACCACAATAAAAACCAGGGCTGCTATTCTCCCCTCAGAAACATACACTAGAGAGCCTCTCATAGTATAGCTGCTATCTCAGCTGCAACACAGATACCCTGTGCTGCAGCTGTGTTACCCAACTCTGAGTGTTACAAAGCTGAATGTTACCCAACTCTCAAAGGAATGAATGGGGTGCCAATTTGAACATGGTGTCCACTAAATTATACATGGTCAATGTCCATGCTACAGTGAGTGGCGGTGAGTCAGTCTCCCCCATATCCCCTGACCCTCTGTATTACACACAACATAGCCACAAGGCCACGCCTCCAACAGTCATTGCTCCATCATTCCTCTGTTGCATTTTTTAAATATGCTTTTAGAGAGACTGCTAGCAGAATTTGAGGGTGTATTTACCCTTTCAGTTATTTTTTTTAGATATTGGCACACTTTGCATTTTCTAACTTATATTATAGCTACTTTTGAAATAACATTTTTTAAAAGCTCCTGCAAGCTGCTGCAGAATACACACTACTTAAATGTAATATTGTTCTGCAGGACATGTGGTTTAGTATAGCTTATGGGCTGAAAAGAGACATGGATGTTTAACTCTTGCGTAGAAAGTGGTGGATACACGCACTGTATAATACATCCCACGCACCATCATCCTGCAGCCCACACACACTTGGATAGACACGTCCAGCATGCACACACACACAGACATGAGCTGAACTATAGCAGCACACACACACAAACACACACACTCACACGCACGCACACACACACAAACACACACACACACACACACACACACACACACACACACACACACACAAACACACACAATACTACTTTTGTTGTTCTGTCTTCCCCTGCAGGAAGAGATGTTGGCTACAGATATATGAGGTTGCGCTCTGGAACATCAGCTCTACATAAGATGATGAAGAATTAAGTCAATTAATAGTTTTTACTGAATACATTTCACCAGTGGATATCTTTTATTTTTATGCAAATAGATAACTATTGATTGGGAAACTGATATCTGTAATTAATTTTGCAAGACTTTTATCCTCCCTTTTATGTGGTTCTACACTATATAGAGTTGATGAATATAGACATTTGTTCTCTAGGCAATAATCTTGTGGAGTGGAGGATTCATTGAGCTAGCTAAATTTAATCTGATTGGCACCTTCCACTCGTTTTTGTTTTGTATTGCATTAGTACTGCAACACAAAAACGGGTCAGGAAATCTGCTAATTACTTAATAGCACAAAAAAGAAACTTCTTACTTTTCTGGTTATACATTTTTTATTCTAGTTCCACTGTTCTAGCAGCATGGTTTCAACAACATATAAAATGTCCCATGTGAAATTCTCTTTGTATAGTTATAGTTTGTGTTATAGGATATTATTACTGAAGCATTAAAATGCAGAACTTTAATGTTATAGCTGGTCGAGGTGGATTTTTGTAATAGGGGGTAGATTCATCTATAACAATACATCATGATTTTTAAGCCTCCCATACATTTTGTTATGTGAAATATAACCTGTAAATGTCATTGGAAACTATAGCTGTGAAATAAATATATGTGGAGGTGCACTAATATCTCAAAACTGCACTTAAACCATGTCTTTTGATTAATACAGCCCATTTTGGGATTAATTACGGGATAATTGTAAGTGCTAAAACATAGTATAACAGCAGCATAAGTAGAGAACAATTATAAAGTCAGGAAACTGACTCAGAAATGTCAGTTACACAGCAATATGTTATGGACATTAAATATTGTATATAATGTTAGCAAACTTTAAATTTTGTAAATAATGTTAGCTAACATTGAATATTGTATACAAGGTAACATTCATTTCCATTAGATACTGTATATAACAATCAATAACATTAAATATTGTACATAATGTTATCCATCCATTTGTTATCTGGAGTCAGGTCATGGTGGCAGCAGGTTAAGCAAGGTAGCCTGCACGTCCCCATTAACGTTTTCCAGCTCCTCCTGGGGGATCCCAAGGTGTTCCCAGGCCAGATTAGATATATAGTCTCTCCAGCATATTCCGGGTCTACTCTGGGGTTTCCTGCCAGTTGGACTTGCCCAGAAGAACCCCACTTGAAGGCGCCTAGGAGGCATCCTGCCCAAACCACCTCAACTGGCTACAGCAGCAACTCCTAGCTCCCTGCAGATGTCTGAACTTTGACCCTATGAATAAGGGTGAACCCAGCCAACTAATCTAGAAAATTCATTTCAACCACTCATGTTCGTTATCTCATTCTTTGGTTCACCCAAAGCTCATGACCATAGGTGAGGGTTGGAACGTAATTTGACTGATAGATGAAAAGCATTGCCCTCTGGCTCAGCTCCTTCTTCACCACAATGATCCAGTACAATGCCTGCATTGCTACTGATGCTGCACCAACCAATCTGTCAATCTCACACTCCATTTTACCCTCACTCATGAACAACACCCCGGGATACTTAGACTCCTTCACTTGAGGCAGCAGCTCACTCCCAAGCCAAAGGGACTTCCTGCCAAGGATATGGACACAACTCTCACTCCCTATATAACCAATTACATAGGGACCAGTCCTGGTTGAAATTAGTGACACCCCTGAATTTTAAGTACAGAGATTAGAATATGTACAGATATAAATGCAGATTAACCAATTTTGTATAATCAGAATATTTAATAAAATTTCCAAAGTTACTGAACACCAACAACAATAAATGCTTTCATATCGTGCATTAAAAAATACAGTGATAAAATGTAAGTTTGTCACAATTATTGGCACCCTTTTAATTAGTTCCTCAAACAAAAAAATAAACAAATAAGACTCACCTGTGCTTAATTTTCATTTTTTTAGATGACCTGAATTAACTGATGAATGATGGTTCTACTACATTAAAAAGTGGCTGATTGTTTCCAGTTCCTTTTTGACAGTGGCAAAGACAAAAGATCTGTCTGACAGCATCAGAAATGCTATTATCAAAAAACATAACAACTCCAAAGGCTACAAGGTAATTGCCAAACACCTTGAAATGCCTGTTTCAAGAGTCGTAATGTTATCTAGAAGTTTCACAGTCATAAAACTGTTAAGACGCTTCCAGTACATGGCGCTAAGAAGAAACTCAATGAGAGAAGTCTGTGAAGGTTGATGCGGATTGTGGAAAACACAAGACATCTAAAGAGCTTCAGGCGGACCTGGTGCAATCTAGAGTGGTGGTTTCAGCCCGTACCGTATGCTGCTAAACCAAGTAGGGCTTCATGGGCGAAGGCCAAGGAGGACACCACTATTGAAAGAAAGGCACAAAAATGTATGACCAATGTTTGCAAAAACTTTCATATAACCCACAGTCTTTTTGGGATAATTTTATATGGACATTTGAAACCAAAGTAGAGCTCTTCAGTTTGTTTATAGGTGATGAAATGAAGCCCATAAGGAAAATAACACCCTACCTACAGTAAAACATGTTGGAGGTTCTATCATGCTATTGGGCTGCTTTGCTGCCTCTGGTACTTGAAGCATTGACTGTATAAAAGGAATGATGAAATTAGAAGATTACAAGAGGATTTTAGGGCAAAATGTTTTACCCAGTGTCAGAAAACCAGTCTGAGGCAACAGTCTTGGGTCTCTCAGCAGGAGAACACCCAAAGCACACACCCAGCAGCATAAAGGAAGGTTGAAAAGTTAAATATGGACTGTTAAACTGGCCAACAACGAGTCCTGACCTAAATCCCATTGAAAACCTTTGGAGAGAGCTGAAATCTGCCATTGCAGAAAGGACTCCTGAAAACTTAAAAGAGCTTGAACGCAGAGCAATAGAAGAGGTGCAGAAACTACCAGCAGACAAGTGCAAGAAGCTTCTAGGAGGCTACAAGAAACGTTTAGAGGCTGTCATTGTTGCCAAAGGTTCTGCAACCAAATCGTCATGAATGGTGCCAGTAATTGTGTTCCGGGTACATTTTGTTTTTGTATTTTTTCCCTATTATGCAAGTTTTCTTTTTTTATTTTATTTTATTCAGTAACATTGGACATTTTATTTAAGTATTTTGATTAAACAAAAATTGTTAATTTGCATTTATTTCAAAAGATATTCTAAATTCTGTACTTAATATTCAGGGGATGCCAGGACTGTATGGGGACCACCACCCCAGTCTTCCAGTCCAAATGCTCTGTCCCCGACCTCCATGTGACATTGAAAAGTCGTGTCAGCCAAGACAGCCCAATAGTGTCCAAAGTTCAGCATCTCAGGGTGAATCGCATCCACACCTGGCACTTTGATGCTGAGGAGCTTCTTAACTACCTCAGAGACCTCTGCCAGAGATATGAGTGAGGATTCCCCGAGTCTTCAAACTCTCCTTCCTCCTCAGAGGACATGTTTGTTTGGGTTCAGGAGTTCCTCAACGTGTCCTTTCCACTGCCTGACGATATCCCCAGATGGAGTAAGCAGTTCTCCTCCTTTGCTGAACACAGCTTGGGCCAAGCCCTGCTTTTCTTCCTGAGTCGTCTGATGGTTTGCCAGAGCTTCCTTGAGGCTGTCTGCAAGTCTTTCTCTATAGCCTCCCCGAACTCCTCCCACACTGGGGTTTTTGCTTCTGGAACCGTCATAGCTACAGCCACAGCTTTTATGGCGTTCCGGTGCCCAACTGCTGCTTCAGGAGACAGTAGATTCATACTACAAAATGTTAGACACACTGAAGGATTTTGAGCAAAACCACTGTTTAATTTTGAAAAGCAAAAAAAGTACTAAATGGAGCAACTAATTAACAATAGCTTGAATTTGTTATGCTATATACCAGTGGCTATAGTGGAAAATCTGTGCATCATTTTCTCTCAAATTTTAAAAATTAGAGATTACAAATTAACATTTTTACTTTTATTTAAATTCAAACTACTTTTGATAATAATTACGGTAATTGTTTCTATCTTCCAGTGAAACAAATGCCGTAAAAGCTTTGGTGTAGGACTGAGGAGCTTACATGGTTTCCGTCCTCTAAACTGGATTTTTTTATGTCGTTGCTGCATGCGCTTCTATGTCTCATTGTGTGTGTTTGTGTGTACGTGTGTTCGTGTGTGTGTGTGTGTGTGTGTGTGTGTGTGTGTGTGTGTGTGTGTGTATGTGTGTGTGTGATTTTGGGAAAGTGTGGAAATTTTGGCCAGTCCTCACTTTCTGACACACCTTCAAAGGGCTGTTTGAGGGTTAAGAATCGGTTTTAGGGTAGGTTTACGATAAGGATTCGGACTAAGCATTTAGTTGTGATGGTTAAGGTTAGGGTAAGGGGTTAGGGAATGCATTATGTCAATGAGTTTTCTCACAAAGATAGATGTACAAACCTGTATGTGTATATGTTTGTATGCAGGGTGTGTATGCGGTGGGGAATTTCTTGCCTAGTGAAGATCGATCTAGAAGTCGACCATCTCGCCCCATCTTAAGAGAGCCCCCTCTCTCCTCCCTGCCCAATGTCAGCCAAACAGCAGTTAGCAACAGCAACCAAGGTAAAAACCATGCCTGCCAGATGTCTCTTAGAATTGCAGATTACATCCCCTTGACATGTCAACTAAAAATGCAACACATAAACAACCCTTATTACATTATGACCAGCGAATCTTATCGTTTTGCTTTGCTAAATCCCAGAAGTCTGTGTTTAGGCCTGCTAATGAGCACAGACAACTCTACCAACAATGCAATCACTTTGAACAATCCATATAAAAATAAAATCAGGGGGAAATGTCTGGCGTGTCATTAATCTGCAGAATTTCATTTACAAATTTTAATCTCAGGCCAAAACTGAGGTAACCTCTGACATCATCAGGTTTATTTTCTCAGACTTGAAGAAGTTACTCCGGAGAAAAAAATGATACAATAGTTTTGGTAGGCTGAATAAAACTTCTTGTGACCAGTAAATTAATCCTGATATAAAATTAGTGGTGTGCCCCTTTAACTTCTAAGTGAATACATCATGTCTGCATTAAAGTATTTGGATGGAAACCTACTTTTTCAGAAGTCAAGCAGATGTGACAAACCTCCAGCGGTCAGTTTTGTTGCTGCTTGTTTGATGTCTGATCTTAATGTTATGACATCAAACAACCCTTTGCTGTTCATTTTAAAAAAATACCTGCTTCAAATAAGTAAACTAACTTCGAATCACCCCCTCTTTTAACTTGACAGTTTGACCTTTCCTTGTTGTCCTCTGATAGGCCAGCACACCCTGGCTCCTAGCCAGCCAGAGCCCATTATCACAAGGACCTCTTCCCACACCTTGTCCCCCGACCAAACAGGGCCCATCCTGATGCGAACCTCCTCCTATCGAGAGCCCTCTCTGACCAATCTGAAGAGAGCAAGTGCTGAAGTGGAGGTGATTACTCCATCCAGTCCTCTAAGCAACCGTGACAACATGATGACCTTCAGCAGCAGCACACTGCCAAGGTAATTATTTTTAATAAGAGTCTTTATCCACAGGTTTGGTTTGGGCAAGAAAATAAGAACTTTGCTTATCCATGATACATCATGTTTAACTGTCACATACTAATCAGAAAGATAAAATGTAATTCAGGTAATTACAAAACCATTAGCTGCCATTTTAGCAAAAGAACTTTGAAAAAAATGCCACAGGTAATAAGCTGATAATTCTTGTTTCTGTACACACAGTGTACACACGTTGAAAAACCTAGGAGCCTGCAAGTATATCTGGGGATACCAAAGCAGATTTTGTTGAGAATTCCTGGGAAATACCAGGATGTCAGTTCAACTCTAGTACTAATATCAGTTAATTTCAGCCATCTACTAATTGTTTCAGCATCAAGGGAACTACAATTAACAGTTTACACAAAGCAGCCATAGGCATGTTCGTTCAGATATTTGGGTTTGTAGAGGTCGAAAGCCAAGATAAGTCCAGGATCTATGAGGCAGTTCATTTAGGTAACATGGAATCTAGTAACAGGCATACAATTGCTTTGGGTTAAGGTTAGCCTCAGAAAAAAAGGAAATTTAGTTTTCAATGTGTATCTTCAGTCTTACTTTTTTGTTGTAGTTGCCAGAGAGAACTAAAATTAAAATTTGTCCCATGTAAGCACTCTTGTCATCCAGTCATTTTCTTTTTTGTTACTTTTAGCAGTTCTCTTTGCCTCCTCCTCCAGGTCCCATGGAGGCTCCTCATCGGAGGAGGGTCGCATTCCTCGGCGTCACGCATCCATCCACGCCTCAATGGACTCAACTCGATCCAAGCAGCTCCTCAGTCAGTGGAAGAATAAGAATGACAGCAGGAAGCTGTCCCTCCAGGTGATGGATGGAATAAGACCAGCCTCCTCCTCATCTCCTCAGAGGAACATGGAGCTGCGCTGCTCCTCAGAACCGTCTGCCATGGGCCTGGAGGCAGAGCTCTGTGGTGGAACACACCTGCCTTCAGTCACTGGCCAGGAAGTAGAGCTGCGTGCTGGTGCCCACATCCCAGCTCAATATATGAAGCTAGCAGCTAGCTCTGTTCCTATAGCGAATCATAATCACATGACCCATAATGGCAGCACCGGATTGGCTGGTGGGGCCAGAGTGTCTATCCAATCCCGGCCTGGATCCTCTCAGCTGGTTCATATTCCAGAGGAGGAGAACCCTACCATCAAGGATCAGGAGAGTGAATCGGAGGACAGCATTATGGAAGGGGGCGGTTCAGTGAGGGAAAAGTGGCTGAGAGTGGCTGAGAAGACCACCATACCCTGCAGGCCACTCAGTGCTGGAGGACAGCCTCGTCTTATGCAGGTTAATCATTCTTTTTCTATACCTATTTAAACATTTTCTGTCTGTCTGTCTATCTGTCTGTCTGGCTGTCGGTCGTGTATCTAAAGCACTTTACTTGTTACATTATAAGCATATGGCAGAGCAACAAAATTTTGGATTGCATCCCTCTAAAACAAACAACTAAACGCATGTTCAGACGGCTAGAGTAAGTGTTTTTTTTCACCTACTAATGATTGTTTTCATTATAAATTAATCCGATGGTTATTTTGTCAATTAATCATTAAATCTTTAAAATGTCGGAAAATAGCGAAAAATGTCCATTATATTTCTTTATGGACCACTACATTTTCTGTCTTGAAAAATGACTGAAATGATCAATTGATTATCAAAATAGCTGCAGCTTAATCTTCATTAAATCATTTAAATTATTAATTGTTTCAGCTGTGTTTTCATCTTTTTTGAGGAGAAATGGAACATGAGTAAATGCTAGCATGGAGTGTGAAGAGCTAGTCTAAAAAGGTAGGTTTTAATACACTGAAGAAGATGATGATGATAATAATAATAATAATGATAGTAACTTTTTTTAAGCACCTTTCATACATGAAATGCAACTCAAATTGCTTTACAGTATGGCATTAATAACACCAATAAAAATAAGGTAAATATGAATAAGTTCATAAAAATAGAAGTTCCAATAAAAGCGATGATACATCGGGGGCAATTTTGGGTGCAGTATCTTGCCCAAGGACATTTTGACATGTGAAAGTAAACGTAAAAGGATCTTAAAATGACTTCTAAACAAAATGGGGAGCCAGTGCAGGGTAGCTAAAACAGGATTAATGTGCTCTCTTTTCTTAGTCTTTGTTTGAAGTCTGGCAGCAGTTTTCTGAAGTAGCTGAAGTTTTCCTATCAACTTTTTTGGCAGGCCAATGAAGAGGGCATTACAATAGTCCAACCTGCTAGTAATCAAAGCGTGTTTAATTTCTCGGCATCCTGCCTCGTTAAAAACAACCTTAACTTGGCAACATTTCTAAGGTGGAAGAATGGGCGTTAAAGTTTAAATCAGAGAAATATATAATTGTGTGTCATCTGAGTAGCTATGGAAATTTATATAGAACTTGTTGATGATGTGACCTTATGGAAGCATATATGAAGAAAATAGTAGAGGACCAAGACAGCTTCCTTGCGCAATACCAAATGGCAAGTCATGCTTCACAGACACCTGATCACCCAAACTAACATAGAATTTTCTACCAGTTAGGTAAGATCGAAACCAGTTTACAGCACTATCTGAGAGACCGACCCATCCTTCAAGACAATAGATTGAAATAGTATCTTCGATGGTGTCAGATGCTGAGCCGTTTCTGTACTGTGGTTGGATCTTAAACCAGATTGGAACTTTTCTACAATACTGTTCTCACTTAGAAAGGTATTACGTTGATTAAAAACCACATTCACAAGAACTTTGTTTATAAACCTGTAATCTAGGTTTGGCTACTTTATTAGAGGCTTCACTACTGCCGGTTAAAGGCAGTAGTAAAGATTCCTGTTAATTATTTTTAGGATAGACGGAGCTAAGCTGTCATTTACATTCCTGAGGGAGTTGCTAGGGACTGAATCTAGAGCGCAAGTGGAGGAGGATGTTTGAGCTATAATCTCACGGAGGTCGGTATGCGAGATACTGTTAAAAACATTTAAAAGTAGGAGGGCTGCTGTGAGGGTATCACCAAGCTTATTAGGTCTTCTACTAATGCCGGACGTAATTGAGACAACTCAGTCTCTACGGATGGTAGCAAACTCCACACATCTCTGAGCAGAAGCCTGCTCGGAGTGAAAGGAAACCTGATTGTCACAGCCCATCAGTGGTTGAGAACTGGACTCTAGAATATCCACTTTTCTCAGTGATGATTTTAGAAATATGTATGTCTCAGTGTGAGCATTTTTATTATATGTGACAATTTTTTCGTTCAGAGTGCTATGGTTTACCTTTGGCTTGGTTTTCATTCATGTTCTCTCTGCTTTCCTACAAGACTCCTTTAATGCAGGAATATCTTTGTTCATCCAAGGCCTCACTTTAATGTGAGACATATTTTTAGTTTTCATAGGAGCTACTTTATCAAGTGTGTCAGCCAATACACTGTTGGTGGCATCTACCATTTCATTTACAGGATAATTGAACATTTTTTGTTATAAGGAGTTTGTGAGCTTGGCAAATCGTAATTCTGCAATGGTATCTCAGTATCCTCTTCTAATTTACTGTATCAGAATGATTTCTTATGGTATTCAATAAAACAATCAAAGATACACATAATGATCAGACTCATTGACATCATACAACATTAGATCGGTGACAGTGATTCCTCTGGAAAAACGTGATAGAGAGTGGTACCGCGGTTATGGGTAGGACCAGTAAAATGCTGAATAAGATCTAGGCTGTCCAAGATATTGAAGAATTTTGTGGCTTTAGGGTCAGATAAATTATTTATGTGGATATTATCGTCACCATCATAATTAGTGATAATAAAGCACTGTGAAAACAAACTCCAGTCAGTTTTCAATAAGTGTATTCAACCAAGCAGGCAATATTAGTGTGTATGAGTGTGTGCTCACAGTATGGTCGATCAGTCAGTAGTCAGTCAGGTTTGCAGAGTCGGCTTTAGTTCCATTAAGACTGGCAACTGCTGGAGAAACCGCGACTGGATATGCACGTCCACCACATTCCTCACGAGACAAGGCTTACCACGAGTTGGCTACAATGACGTGGACTTTACAATGCGATCAGATGCTGAGGGTAAAGCTGGCGCATCTCCACTCCACTGTCAAGCACCACTGGAAACTCTGAGACACACTAACAGATTTACTGGAGGTAGGTTTCACACGGGTTTTTGGTGAATTGTGATTGGATTATTGGAAGATTGTGGGTGTTAACTGTTAATTCTGGACTAGCTGCAGGGTCTCTAGGGAAGAGGGAGTTGCAGAGGTTCAGTCAGGAGATAACAAGAAGATAGACAAGCACCTGGGCTTGCCTCCGTGGGGAGGAAGAGGTAAATCAGTCTGATTTTCTACTGGAGGAACTTAAAGGAATGCTGGTGCCATGTTTGTCAAGAACAACAGTTCATCAACCAGGGTCATACCCAGGCTTCTCGTTACCCGAGTTGGCACCACCAAAGTAGTGTGTTGATGTACAAGTCTGAAGAGGATCCCACCCAGACTCCCTGTCATACCAGCAAAGATGAGGAAGTCATGTGGGCTAGCAGACTTGCTTGGTCTGACTTATGGTGATGTTGAAGACCCACCAAAATCAGTATCTGCCATAGGTGATGAGGAGGTGAAAAGATACGAGGAGGTCACAATACTGGAACTCACAGAAGACCCACTAAGCTGGTGGAAATCATATGAGCAAGTCTATCCTTTCCTGGCCAAGCTAGCAAAAATATACATTTGTATCCCAGGTACTAACATCTCAGCCGAAAGAGTCTTCTTGATGGCTGAAGACGTCATCACTGCACAATGGAGCACGTCGAAGAGCATGTTGATCAGCTCCTATTTCTGAGCAAGAATGCTGACATTCCTACACTGTCCAAATGTCTTAACTTTTTTAGTTCCAACGCCTGCAGCAAACAGTAGCACATTTTATTTATTTTAATGTAAGACTACATGTTTTATTTTATTTTATTTCAGTTTAACAGTAATTTACTTTCAAATTCCCCAGTTGTTGAAAGGGCCATACAACTTTTTTTGTACAAGTTGCATTTTACAGTACAGTAGTCCACACACATTTGCATTTCAGTTAAGTTGAATTAGACTGTAATACAAGCAGTCAAGTTTGTCAGGTGATTGCAACATTTATGGCAGGTTTGTCTGACAGTGTTTTTCAGTCTGTGTGCTTGACAATCCTATATTGCAGCAATAAAAATGACTGAAGTGAGATGAACAGACTGAGACCTTTTATCTTATTACATAAAAAAAATCTTGACAAAGTTTTCCTTTGGGGATGTAATTTGCAGTTGAAAAAAGGTAATAAATGGCAATATATGTTATTTGTCAAACACAGCCGACAGGTTCAGAAGTATGAGAACAGAGGAGAGTTTGTTTTGTCAAGCAAAAATAATCTTAACTAAATGTGTGCATTTTGGGTACACTGCTCTGATGAGAACAAGAGGCTCCTGAGCTGTGACCAAAACTAGAGCTTGCAAACAAACATGTCAAGCACTATAATTCATTTTGGTGTTTTTCCCTGGTGATGCAAGATGATAAAAATTTTTTGAAAAGACTTGAGAAAAATAAGCCTGTTATGCTCAAATCTTAAACAGAAGTATATTTTAAAATGGTAGCACTTTGTAACACAGCACTGAATAAGATTTTACAAAGGTATTTACATGGCTAAATAAATGGAAAGATGGACCTGCTGACAAAATGTTGTTTTTTTTGTTTTTTTTCCAAAATGGAGTTGTGCAAGAAAACAAAAGGCTTTTAGTATTGCTGTATCTCAACATGTAATCTACAGTTAGGTACATAAGTACTTGGACATAATTTTCATAATTTTACCTCCATACACCGCTACAATTGATTTGAAATGAGCCATCAAGATGTTATTGAAGTGTAGAATTTCAGCTTTAATTCAAGGGTGATAAAAATTAATGCATTAACCATTAAGGAATTAAAGCCATTTTTATACATAGTCCCTCCATTTTAAGAGGTTCAAAAGTAATTGGACAGACCAACATAATTAGAAATATATGGATTATTTTTAATACTTTGATGAAAATCTCTTGCAGCCAATGACTGCCAGAAGTCTGGAACCCATGGACATCACCAAATGCTGATTTACCTCCCTTGACATGCTTTGCCAGGCCTTTACTGCAGCAGCCTTCAGTTGCTGCTTGTTTGTGGACTTTCCCGCCTTTAGTTTTGTCTCCAGTAAATGAAAAGCATGCTCAGTTGGGTCGAGGTCAGGTGACTGACTTAGCCACTGATGAATATTCAATTGAGACGCTCTTGGGTTGTTTTCGCAGTATGTTGCAGGTTATTATCCATCCATCAGTTTTGCAGCATTTGGCTGAACTATGAGCAGATAGTATAGCCCTGTGCACTTCAGAATTCATCGTGCTACTTTTATGAGCAGTCACATCATCAATAAACACAGTGACCCAGTTCCATCGGCAGTCATACGGGCCCATGCCATAACACTGCCTCTGCCGTGTTGATGATGATGTGGTATGCTTTAGATCCGATTAGAACCGTTCCTTTCTTTCCCAATACTCTTTTCTTCCCATCATTCTGGTACAATTTAATCTTGGTTTCATCTGTCCAATTTGTTATGTGATATGACTAGTAATTTATTGTAGTCATCGTAAAATTCTATTCTATTTCAATACAGATTATATGTTTCATGGACAGCTTCAGTCATAGCCTTTTTGTTAAAAAGCTTCTAGTTATAATAGTAGTACTCCACCTACAAGAAGAGCAGGTTAGTTATAAGTTAGATAATGATTTATTATCCCAGCATCAACATTAAGAAGAGCTCACATTTTACTGTCTTTTTCTTTCTTCCAGGTGATAGCTTTATCCAAACAGCAGGGTCTACTTCACTCTCCTCGGTCGGAAGACAGTGGTAGTACTGTCAGCTGCACTGGATCCATCAGGTACCGAGCCCTGATGGACCAGGACCCATCACCACCAGCCTCCACCACTGGAGCAGTGGTAGGAGGTCTGTATTGCTAATAGAGTAATATACCCTATACTGGATATCTGGATGTATGTATGTATTTACTGTTTTATGAGACAAAATGGAGGAGGTTCCTGTTCTGTCAATAAAGTGAAGATGAAATTTTATGACAATTGTATACAGTGGAACAAATTAAAGGAACAGTAATATTGTTTTCAACATACAGACGGGTTACAAATTAAAGGAAAAACAATATAAAGTGTCTTGTAAAATAAGCTGCCAAAACACCTTCAGTGTGACTTGTCATATATTCTACAAGTTGTCTGGAACTCTACTGTAGGTATATATCACCATTTTTCCAAATATATTCCCTAAATTTTTGATGATTGTGGTGAAGACACGTCTTTTTCATACTCATCCAACCTTCCAGTGACCCCTTTGTTCCTTATAGATGGGGGCATTGTCATCCTCTTTCTCCACTCATTTTTCAGGTTTTTCCTTTAATTTATCACCCATTTGTATTTCTTCTCTCAGAAGGAAAAAACAGGTTTCACAGGTATGAGTAAGGTCTCAGTTTTAACAGAGCTTGTCCAATAAACAGGAGAGGCTAACAATCATCTCAGCTATGATCTCATTTTATTATAATAATTTATTATAATAATTTATTTTAATAATTAGAAGTTTTTACTCTTAATTCCAAATTATGCTAATATTTAAAAGCGAAACATGTTAGAGCCTTTAATATGAATATTTATATTTCAGTGGTTCGGCACATTTCATAGCCTTTGATCTCATTAATTTTCAACAACTGGGAATCATATAGGGCTGGGTATTGTTTATAAGTAGTCAATAACTAGTACAGATGTAATACCTGTGTTTCAGTACTGATACCAAAACAGTACTTTTTTCAGAACCTTACTTTGAACAATATAAACCTTTTTTTTTACAAAACTCTTTTCTCATGAAACAAAAAATCCAAACTTCTCAAATGTTAAATGTTGCCAGAACACAAGCATTTGTACAAGTACACTGCCAAAATTAAATAGTTTAAAATTGGAAATAAATATGTACTTTTAAATCAGTAACCTAAAGAATTAGTAAACAGGATTTTAAATCTGTCCAGACATCTTAAGCCAGCTTTTGGTACTTGATGCTTTTTGATTCTTGGTGTTATTGACATATTTTTGGTCCATACCAAAAAAATATTGCAGTTAACCTTACTTTTTCAAATTTAAGGGAATTTGCATTTGGTTTAGATAGCCGGAAATAACTTGAGATTGAAACTAAAACAGAGTCAATGAAAGGATAAGTGTATTGATATTCTCAGTTTTGTTTTTTTGTCCAAACATTCCAAAACACAAAAAGACCAAAACTAACAATGAATGTATCCAACCAACAAATGTCTTTGTATCAAAACCTGATATATCTCATTTCTCTTTGCCAAAGAGCTCCATTGTTATCCAAAAACTATTAAAAATACATCAGTGAGTCACACTGGAGACAGCAGTTGGGTAACAAAGGATTTTATTGTAACGGGTTGTGATAATGTTCAAAGATGCGGGACTTGGGAGGTTATTGTTTGAAGAGTAGATGAGTGAGGAATAGGAGTGGGGATTCGCAGAGATTGGCGAGTAGAGCAGGGTGAGGGAGTCTTGGCCATAGTCCACACGGAGGACAGGTATCGACAATGAACTGGATGCAGGAATGGGGCAGGAGCAGGTGTGATGGTTCTGAAGATGAATGGCAACAATGAAGGAGAAGACATGACTGCAAACAGGAGCAGGCTTATCATGGAAATTAGAAGTAAGAAAAGATCACGAGAAAAACACACAAGGAGCAAGATACTGAAGTTGGCCTAAGCGTACCAAAAAACAAAGTGGTGGAAAATATCCCTAAGAACGTGATTAGTCATGTCTTGGAACACAGCTGGGGCATTGGTTAACCCTAAGGGCATTAACAGATACTCGACATGAACCAAAGGTGTATTGAAGGCCGTCTTCCACTCGTCCACATCCTTTATCCGAACCAGGTGGTAAGTATTCCGCAGGTCAAGTTTTTCGAATGTGCCTCACCTCGCCTGCACCAAGAGGGGAAGAGGATGGTTGGATTATGCCTGCTGTCAGGGAATCCTTGATGTATCTTTCCATAGCCTCTCTCTCCAAATGGGAGATTGTAGAGCCGGCTAGAGGGAAAAGGGGCTCCAGGAAGAAGGTGTGTGGTGCATTCTTAGGATCTGTGGGGAGGCAGAGATAATGCCCGATCCTTGCTGAATACTTCACTCAGGTCATGATATTCAGCAGGGATTGCTGATCGGTCTGATCCCAGGAATTGGTTTGGGTGGTTCAACATCACCTTCTGTGAGTAATAGAGCAAAACAGGCCGAATGACACAAAGAACTCCATTGTAAAATCCTGCCAGATGACCACTTAATGTGGGGACTATGTTGCTTTAACCAAGGGTGTCCTAACTAATGGAGTTTTGGTATCGGAAATCAAATTAAACCTGATGGTTTCTTGATGGTTACCGGAAATGATCAAAATTATGGCAGCGGTGTGATGAGTGTTGCAAGCCAGAAACCATTCTTCTGGAGTTAGGCGTGTTTGTCCTAACTGTATGGGCTTGTCAGCTGAGGGAAGGGAATGTTTTACTACCTGGTTTGTATCTGGTTCAGAACTCGCTCGAGCATTGGAGAGTCGACATGAGTGGAGGCTGGTTGGAAGGCGCAACCCGATTTTTCTAGGCGTCTCTACTTCTCTACTCTCAATCGGTTGTCCAGCCTGATAGCGAGGGACACAAGAGAGCTCAGGTAAGGTGGTTCATCACCTGAGGTAAACTCATCTTTCATTTGTTCATTCAAACCTTTAACAAATACTCCTTGTAAAGTTAGAAGCATTTCCTTGAAAATCAGGATGATCAAACACTGCCCATAAACAGGTTACAAAATCGTCATTGGACGAGGTTGAAATTTACCTTCGACTAATCAGAAGAGAACGTCAGAGGTCGCTGATGGAACACCATGGAACATTGTAGTAGAAGACTTTTGCACTTATCCAACTCACAACTGAAGGGTTTTGGGTCTGTGGAGTTATATTCTGATTAGGTCAGGGAGTCTCGGCCATAGTCCACACAGAGGACAGGTATCGACCATAAACTGGATGCAGGAACTGCGCAGGAACAGCTACGATGGTTCCGAAGATGACTGGCAATGAGGAAGGAGCTGAGCTTGATTGCAAATGGGAGCAGGCTGGAGGTTTGTACCTGAGCACATGGAAACTAGAAGTTAGAGAAGATCACAAGAAAAACAGACGAGGAGCAAGATACTGAAGTTGGCCTTAACGTCTGTACCACAGAGGTGACTGCACGATTTGGCGAATATTGGAGAGTTGAGCTGGGTTTATACACAGTAGTAGATGAGGGAGTTGATGAATGGCTCGCTTCGATCTGCAGGTGCAGCTCTGCAGGTGAGTTGGCGGGAGAGGGACCCATGTAGCCATGCCCAGCTCCTTAAAGGGAGACAACACAAAGACAAGCACACACACAGACAGGGAGAGCAACAACAACATGAGGACAGATAAACACATGAGGCAGGGAAAACAGAGGAGAACACAGGGAAGAAGAATTTAGAAGAAAAAGAATTTATTCACCCATTTTAAATAATGAAGCTATGTACTTGTAAGAAAGTATTGAGTATTGAGAAAAAGACTGATGCATTGTTGATTTTGGTCTTTTCATTTCTTGACAATAACACAAATAGAATATTGCCAGGCTTATCCTTGAAGCGAACTGCTCAGAATTTGGGGATACACACTTGTGATGTTCCCAGAAACAGATAATTGATGGATATCAATTTCAACTCAGTGCGTCCAGCTCTGTCATACATGTATGAGTATTTATTTAAACTTAACACAAAAACTGGAAGTTGAAAAAGGAGCTATCTTAGTTCTATACTTTCTTCCCAGCATAAGAGTGCATGAGGACTGGATTGTATGAAAGATGGCATGGAGTGGGAACTAATGTATCACATTCTGGACTCCTCTGTTTAGTGGCACATCATTCAAGATGATTATTATTGTAAGCAGTTGAAGATAATTATTGAGTCATTAACTTGTCTTGTTCTTTTAGGAGGAGGTCTGGAAAGAACTGGCAGTATAGTCCGCGTCGAAGCCCACCCGGAGTCCAGATCAAATAAACCAGTAGTGAAACCTCCTAGCACTGACGGAAGTGGCTCCTGGCGATGGAAACCACCAGAACAACGAGCATCTCTGCGACAGTCAGCTTTCCCCCTCAATGACCTGAACAGACACACAGACAGCTGTGATTTGCTGAGGGATGGAGGGTCAGTGGATGGACGGAAGAGTGTGACTGAAACTGAGAGTGAAGGGGGAGGAGATGGAGGAGTAGGAGGGGGTGGAGGAGTTGCATACATAAACCACCCACATGTTGTATACCCTGTACATCCCTTACATCTAAATAACCCCAACAACTTCCAGCACCTCAATTTTAATCCCAACAACCCCAATATCCTCAACTTTAACAATGCTCACCCTAACTTCAACCCCAGTTCTACCAACTCCACTATGCCATTCACCCCTACTGCCACCTATGCCCCTCCTTTCCACCCCCACCCTCAGGCAGTCACTACCATCAGGGTCACCCCAGTGGAAGGGACAGCTGCCAGCAGCGACGGGGGCTCAGACTGCCAGTCAGTGGCCTCGTCTAGCCGGGAGTCTACCCTTAGGAGGAAGAGCAGCTCCAACATCGTCCACGTCCCTGATCGAGGGCCCACCCCCGACCTCCACAACAACCACCGCCTCTGTGATGATGGTAACCGCCTCAACAATGATAGCAGCAACCGTTTCCATGAAAACCTTAGAAGTTTTCAAGAAAACCCTATTCACCCCAATCACCCCAACCACCCCAACAGGCAGTTGCAGGGGATGTTTGGCCGTCCCAGCCCTACCCCTCCCCCCACCTTACCCCGCCCCATCCTGACTCACACTCCGCCTCCCACTCTGGGCTTGGCCTATAAAGAATGACACACCCAGTGTTGAGTTCATCCATGATAAAAATTTGGCCTAATCAACCAATACAAAAAACAGTGGAGAACTTCAAAGTGGGCCAAAAATGAGAGGAAAGTCAGTTAAATCTATCCACCACCCAGGGTCAGCCAGTAGGGGATGGCCAAAAACTCATTAGTCCCACCCACAACCTCTCACTTCACCAGTTAAGGGACACTATATGGCCAATTGTGTCCACCTAGCTTCAAGGCTGTTTCAGTACCCAACTAAATAAATGTTGTGTCTTGCCAGAAGATGTACTGTGGGCTTATGAAAACCTATTAGAAGTAGGTTCAAGATCCACTTTGGGTCACAAGCCATAGAAAGTACAAACACAATTAGCCCTGCCCTGATTTCCAACAGGCCAAGAAGAAAGGACTATAGTCATATATATAGTATAAGGGGTGAGTTTGATTCAACAGTTTTCCTTGTGGGTTTTTTTGTTTTTGTTTTATTGTTATGGACTGCTGGATGCAATTTTTGTAAATCTAAATAAATCTAAGTAGATCACTTGCTTCACGAGCACAAGGATAATGGGCTAAATAAACTGCTGACCTTTTGACGCCCTCAGAAATAGAGACTCCAGCCTCCTCAGGCTGCCCCATAGCAACCTGCTAGCGAGGATGGATTCAGAATAATGACTCTGCTCTCCTTCTCCTCTGACTGCTTGGTCAGCTGTGAATGAGATTCAGTTTCTATTACTAACATTTATACATACAGTATATTCTCAGCTTTCATCCTGTTGTCAAACACAGGTAATGTATTGTTATATCAACTATACAGTGTAACTACATGCCATTAGATGGAAATTGCGTTCAAAGCCCATAACTATGGTGTGCTTGTACATATAAGAGTGGGTGGGCACAGTGGAAATTAAATGTGTCTGGGCTACAAGAGGTACTTTTTGGGCAATAACAGTATCTCTTATTTTCATTTTGGTATTGTGTTTGTGTTGGATAAGAACAATATCATGGGACATACATTGTGCTTAAATATAGTAAAACAAGCGCTCAATTTTTTACATGCTGTGTTTTAATGATGTGCAGTAATTGAATTATCCTTACTGTGTAGTAGCTGGACTGTACACTGACATATGCAGTGTGTGAATCATTTGAACAAACTCAGACCATACTAAAGTCCAAAGACTAATTTTTTTGGTCTATTTTAACATCTCATGTCTCAGAGAATTATGGGTGTAATTTGATGCAGTATTGAGGAAAAAATGAAAGCTAATATTTTAGGAATAAAGTTGTGATATTTTGAGGAAAAAAATTGTAATGTTATAAGATAAAGCTGTATTTCTAGCTGAAAAAGCTCATTATTTGATGAGAACAGTTGCAACTTTCCAAAAAAAAAGGCAAGATATTACAATTGTGTAATTTTACAAGAAAGTATAATAGCCTTTAGTATAGTATATAGCCCTGTGCCTGATATGTCAGCCCTGTGACAGACTGGCGGCCTGTCCAGGGTGTACCTCGATTCTTGCCCAATGTCAGCTGGGATTGGCTGCAGGCCCTCTGCAACCCTAAAAGATAAGCAGTACACCTAATGTCTGGATTAATGGACAATGTTACAAGAATACAGTGATAATTTTCCAACAAGATCATAACAATCCATGACGAAAGTTGTCACTTTGAAGAAAGCAAAATATTGAACTAATAATAAATAATAGTGTCATTTTACAATAAAGTACAATATTATATAGCCGTTACACTACCAAAAAGTTACAAGTTAAAAAGTTACATATTACAAGAATAAAGTGTAATTTTTCAAGAATTTACAATACATACACAGTTTTAAAAGAAAGTTATTACAAGAAAGAAGTTGTAATTTTGTGGAAAACAATAATAATAATTTCCAAGAATTATTAAGCATAACATTACAATTACAGATCATTTTATTTAAAAATTGCCATAATTTTACAGATAATAACATAATTTTAAAAAGGAAAAGTCATAATGTCATGAGAAAAAAGGCAGAATATTACAAGAATTAAGTCACAGTTTTACAAGAAAGTCACACCATGACAAGAAAAAAGTAATTATGAAAAAAACAGTATTTCAAGATATTTGATTATATTTTGAGAAAAACAAAATGTTGTGTCAATGTTTGCATGTTGTAGCATTTCCTGACTGTCCAGTATAGGTGTTTTTTTTTTCCTAGCAGAAAACTGACATTTGTCCTAAAACCTATAATATAATACAAATAATAAGATGCATATTTTTTGAAACCTATGACTTCAGAAGCTCAATGATGCTGTTCTCACCCGTTTACTACAAGAGAATGTTTAAATAACATTTAAATAATTTTACATTTTTATCCTTGAAATATAACTTTTTTCTTTTACAACTTCATTTTCATAACATTGTGAATTCTTTTCTTGTTAAATTTCAACTGAATTCAAATGTTATATTCTCATGAAATTACAACTTAATTCACGTACTGTTATCACTTTTTTTGTATAATAACAACTTTATTCTTATAACAATGATTTTTTTTCTCCTTAATTTATCTTCAAAAGCATTTTTCCTTATTAAAGTGGCTTTATTACTCATAATCTCAAATTACACTGTACTGTCGTAAAATTCCACACTACCTTTGCTGTAGTAGTATTTTGCATGTGTGGTTGAATTTATAAAGTGTAAAATATTCTGAAATTTCCACTCCAGTGATGTTGGAGGAAAAAAAATTTAAAATTTTTACCTTTTTAAATGTATGATATAATTTACCAATTATCACACACAGCACACCATATGGACTATTCAACAGACATTACTTATCCTTATCCTTTTCTTAGCACATTCTTTGTTTAACTTCGTGCCCAAGTGCCATCAAAAGGAAAAGTCATGTGGCTGTGGGCCGGTCACATAGGCATACTGTGCAGACTTTCAGCAATCAGTGTTTTGATGGAAACCTGCCTGTGAACACAAAGATCCTCAAATTTTAATCACGTACAGTTTTTAAAAAAGCACAATTACTGCAGCTTGATGACAGTGTCCAAATGATAACAGAACACAGTGTATATTATAGCTGTTGCTATGTACAAGCTCCCACTTCTGGTCAGATGTTGCTTTGCTTATTGCATTTGTAGGTGCAGAGCCATGATGAAGATGATGGTGATGATGTTGCTAGAGATGATGCTGCTGCTGCTAATGGCACTGTAAAAAGCTATCAGTATGCTGACATTTTTTTAAAGGTATACACAATGGGTGAGCAGAGAGGACTTACAACATTTATTATAGGGAGTACAGTATTTTAATTAAACAGGCTGATATATTAAGATTCAGTGTGACCGATGCCATTTAATTGCTCTTAACTCATTTAAATGTGTTGGTGTGTTTTTAAAAAAAATAAGATATAGAGTTTTCAAGAAAGTACCTTTATTTGTCAACCAGAAAAATTGACTATGTTTAAGGAAAAGGATTCAAGAAGGGTTCTGTGCACATTCTTGCTCTTTGCTGTTAATTTTAGCAAAGGTTTGGAGAGAACAGGCAGTAGCTTGAGTGAATGTGGTATAAAGCTGTAAAAGGTATGAGGCACCTCATCATGTTACCTGTTGTGGGTCTTAAAGACAAAAGCAAGCCATTGTGGGTTAATTATACAGCTGAAGGAACTTATTTGTGAGTTTGGTGCACAGTCAGGGTTTTAACTGTCCGGTCATCGCAAGCAACTGAGGAGCCAAGTTATGTGCAGATTACATTTTATAGTCTTAGTAATTTTGGAGTCAACATTCTCTGCAAAGCAGACTTTAAACTGCTTTATATTTAGTAATGGAGACAATAGTTAGATGTAAAAATTTCTTCAAGTAATTTAAATTTAGGGTTTACTTTTTCATTGTTTCCCACCATAATAATATATTATTGCAAAAATCATTGTATATCATTGTAACTATAGAGAAGCACAATCATTTATTCAAGGACCACAAGTTGTGGTTAAATGTGTACAAGGTTTATGTATGTATGTCACTAAGGGCAATCCATTGTACTTGTCCAGTCTAAGAAATACTTGGGCTGAATATTATATAAAAGTATATGCAGGACCAGTACTGAATGTTATCCAACCCTTCAGCTATGGGGTGGAACAACTGAATATTTTTAAATCAAAATTGCATTTTGAAAGCGCAGTTTCCCAGTAACAATGTTTTAACAAGCTCTGAGAGGTGAAATAATTATTGACAACTTTCAATGGAAAATTTTCTCAGCTGTAGCTAATTAATGCTAATTCCGGGAGCTGAGCCGCTATAAAATGAAATTCTTGGCTGTTGTCTGGCTAATACACTCTCTGCATGACAGTGTCTGTACTGTTTATGCTTGGCCAAAGATGATTTCTTTGAAAAAGAAACACCATTCTTTATCATTGTAGTATGATTTCGTACCAAATGTAAGCTAAATTGTTAAATTTTTCTAGAAAACTAAGTTCACTTAGAAGTTAAACTCTTGGAGGACCTCAACATGCTACTCTATCATGTTATGTAGTTATTTTCATGTAGAAACAGGATACATTTGTTTTAATGCCTTAAATTGAAATAAATCGCAATTATATATTATACTGAAATAGTTTAACCCTAACTGCAGCCTTTTCTCACCAGATGTCTGGAACAAGCACAAGTAGGCAGTAGTTTACCACAAAAGTACTACAGTGCCTGTGAATTGCCCTGGACCAGTGGATGTACATGTATTTGTTTTAGCCCCAAGAACCTGGCTTTACTTTGAAATTCGTGCTAAGATTTTATTTTAGTTAATTTTTCATTTACAAAGTCTTCATTTTGTCATTCAGTAGTTTTATCTACACATAACCCACCCCTTAACCAAAGCTGCTTAACCTGCCTAAACCATTTGCAAATATTTTATTGTGAGATAAACATGTCAATGGCAGGATACAGATGTGCTAATATTACAAAAAAAATATGGAGGAATGTCATACATATAATATTTTCATAAGAAGTTATTTAATTTGTGCGTAAAAATATGTGATTACATACATTTCCTGAATGAGGACTATTTTCACAACACATTTAAAGAGTCCATGCTTATTTCATCAATTTCTGTAAGACTGGGTAAGACTTCATCTTACACTTACTGTAACATAAATTCTTTGATACAGTAAAATAAACCTTGCAAAAAGATTTAATCCCATTCATAAGTGAGTTATACCTGTGTATAGTCTTGGAGACAGAGAAGTATATTTTGTTACAATAGATGTGAAATATAGTTTCTAAACAAGACATGTACTACTCGTTTGATGTCAAAGACATGTAATTGAAGTATAATTTCAGATAAATACACTGCCCATCCTGCCCATAGTACAAATATTTTAAGGAGAATGCTTGGTTTCAAACTTGTACACTTGAGTATATTTTTGTGTGCAAGATCAACAAAGACATCTGTTTTGGTGGAAAAGATAAAATTGACAGGAAAATTACCTGAGCCTTTTTAGATATGGTGTAGTGGAAATGAGAAATTGATTTTGGAATTCTAATTTGTGTTTTCAAAGAACCCTTTGGATTATAGCTTATTAAGAAAGGCGTACAATCAATAGTCAAAGCACTGGATAAACCTTAAAAGAATGTTAATGTTCCTAACTTATGTTGTGATGTCTTTAAATTCTGAGTATTGATAATGGCACTAGTCTGATTTAGTATTTTTAGTATTGTGTAATCCTATAATTTAAAATCATGGTTTTACTAAAAGACGTGTTTTGAATTAAGGTAATGGAGGGTAAAGATAATGGGAAGTGCAGCTTGAATGAAAAAGGATTATGTAATTTTTGAAATCCCTCTGAAAACTAAATTGAATCCCCAAAATATTACATGACTAGCTAATCCTTATCTCTGAAGTCCATCTCACAATAACATTAGCTAACTGCATTATTTCCTTCAGCTTTTACAGCCTGAAACACTCAAGCAAGAGTTGTTTGTGGCCTTAACAATATATAATGGGTTGAATGAGCCTAAGTTTAACTTTACATTAGAGTCTTTAGTTTGGGACTAGTACTGGTTATAAACTAGTTGAAATGTGGGTAGCAGTTTATTAGCTTACTTGCATACAAAGGGTACCTGGATTGGTGTTGTCTGTTATGCTAGCAGCTAAATAGCTAGCCTTCATACTACCTATTGTTAAACAATTAATGGCCTGCTGGTTAAAACACATATTTTCATAGATTCAACCAGCTGCTGAAAGTTTGTCATAAAAATATCAGATAGACTGAATGTGAATGATAACTATTTAATAAGTTTGTCAAATTTATTTGGGTTTATTATACGGCTATTTTTGTCTTTCTCTTTCATTAAATCTCTATTAATATGATGTAGTATATAGATATTTTTGATTAGAGGATGTGAAAGAGAACTTTTTATATCTGCCTGTCAAAGCTGTTGGTAGTTATCATGGCAACCATCTGCACTCATGCAGGTGCATAGTTGGTGTACCTTGCAGTTAGGTCAAAAGGAATGTAACTTTGCATTTCTACTGCAAGTCAGTTAATTAACCCGCTGCTGAAATTTAGTTCATTTTCTATGACTATATGTGGCTTGCCACTGTTGCCTCACAACAGACAGGTAAAGATCAGGGTACAGCCGTAGGTTTTGCATACTCCAACAACTTACTAATAAGACAGATAGCAGTTTAGTTTTTCTCAGACAAAATGGCTGTGAACTATCTGATTGCTCACTCAATCTTGGAATAAGATATATATTAAATACATGTTTAAAGGAATAGTTCAGTATCTTCGAATACACTAATCTGCTCTCTGTCTGAGAGTAATATGAGAAGATTGATATCAGTCTCATCTGTGCATTAAACATGGATCTGGAGTCAAGTCACGGTTAGCCCGGCTTAGCTTAAAGACTGGAAGCAGAGAGAAACATCTACCTTGGCTCTGTCTAGAGTACAAAGATACACCTACCACTACCTATAAAGCTGACTACATAACTATACATAAACAACGTTTGAACAGTTCTCATGGACACAAATTAGTGTTTTGTCCACAGTGTTGCACTATTTCTTTAAAGGACTAGTGTCTAGGATTTAGTGGCATCTGAGGTTGCAGATTGCAACCAACTGAATAACCCTCCCCTCGTCCCTCCCTTTCCAAGCGTGTAGGAGAACCTATGATCGCCTTCAGGTAATATAAAAACACAAAAGGCCATCTCTAGAGCCAGTGTTTGGTCTGTCTGTTTTGGGCTACTTTAGAAACATGGCACTGGAACATGACAGACTCCATGGAAGAGGACAGGCTCCCTATGTTGTTTTGAAGGGCTAATTCTAAGCTAACAAAAACACGATTCTAAACATATGAATATTACATTCCATATCTACCAGTAGATCCCCCTAAATCCTACACACTGGTGTTTTAATATGATCAAGACAGTGCTATTTGACTGACCTAGAAGAAGTCAATTAGGATCCAAAATGAGCAGTTACAAAATATACACAACTGATTAAATTATAAAAATGTCTTATCGGATACTCGGTGTAGGTTTAGGTTTGTTTGTTTTTTATTTATCAGATTTATAATCAGTTGAAGACATGAGCCACTGTTTATAATGATCAACAACAGTAACAGTTTGCTGTTTCTATTGCTGTAAATAGACCTTTGTATCTTTATAATCATCAGTACATCCTGTATGTGAACCCAGACTGATGGTTTGGGTTGTTAGTTTAGTTGAAAATGCTAATGTTTAGCATAGACTAATAGACATTTTCTGCGAGGCCTGCAGTGAGTCCAACTACAAATCCATCCACTCACAACCTTAACAGACACCACTGTTGAGTTTATAGCCCACTGATTTTTCCATACTATTTAGTTGGCTAAGAGGACAGTTTCATTGAAACTGCATTTCTAGGTTTCTGTGGATTGAATCCAGGCCTCACATCTGTTTGGTATAGCACAAGACTTACTTACATTTTGATAGAAAGTGGTTATAAAAAAGCTGCTGTATTGTGAAAACCTTGGAACTTTTGTAACTTTTATGTAACTTTTTGTAACTTCCAAGAAGCGAAAACAGTGGCCTCTGCAACCACAAATGGTAACTGCAGGATGCTGGCACATTAAATTCTGTTGGGTTCCGAGTCAGAGTGGTGAAGGGTAATGGAAGCAGGGTACCCCAAGCAGCTAACAGCTCATGTAGAGAAAACATAGCATATCAATTGCTTAGCAACAAACCCAAAATCATCACTTCAATACAAACAATTAGTCACCCTGTACACCCTTGTCCAGTCAGCATACGGCTAATCTGATTACTGTGACTGAAAACATCTGAACCCACAGCAGCTTTGTGCTATAATGTAGTTGCTAGGAACTAGCTTTACACTGACTGAGTGACTAGCAACAGGGAAGGGTCTTCCCTCGGCAGGTGTTGCAACTCAAGCACAACCACAGCCAATTTTGTGAGTTACCCAACATGTGAATATGTTTCACTTATGTTATGATCCAAATCATCTTCACACAGCACGGCACTGCTACTTTGTAGCTTAGCTCTGTTGACAATGCACAGTTGTCAACACAGTTACAAATTCTCACTGATGTCTGGTGGTAATGTATGTATGCTATGTTGATGACTAGTTAAAAAAAATACAGTCTGAGGGCTGTTAGTGCGGAACGTAGCTCTGCTGATTACAAGCCAGGTTACATATTGATGAGACCATGCCAGTGAATTATGTAATTCATCAAAGGGGTTGATAAAGGAAGAACAGCAATTGGGATGTGACTGGCTATAAATGTGGTTACTATAAGTGGTAACAAAAATAAACCTTGTCATGCTAGACTATTTGGTAGGTTGTGTAACTTAGTAGCTATGTACGTATGCTTCCGCTGAATAAAACTCTAATGTTTGTTTACTTTGCAGCATTCATCTTCCTAAGAGAGAAACATGTACTTCCCACACCGAACTGCTTCTTCAACAGAGTAACCGATACATAGCAGAAGTCAGTGTTACAAGTTATGTTACCAGTCAAGTAAAGCAGATGCTATTTTCGAGTCTGATCTCAAACCCAGCTGCAGCTTCACTTCTTTCCATTGTGTTATCGTTGAATCAAGGGTTATTCATGTCGTGCTTTGTTATTTGTTATTTTCTTATTTCGCTTGTGGACCCTCGACCTATCTTACTCTTGTCTTCTTACTTGTAACGCTCAGTGCTCTGGTCTGACATGTTTGTCATGGACCCTCTTTGTTGTTCTTTTTTATATTTTATGATTGCTGGCATTCTATGAAGTGACTCACTAGTGCCACCCACTGCTATGGTGTGTTATATTGGTGGCTTTGCTTTTACGTTGGACCCTTTGTTCACACCTTGTTGCTTGGGGAAACACATGATGGTAGCACTCAGCTGGCACATCCAGAAAACCTGACCATTTTGGAAAAAGTAAGGTTTAGCATCTGAAACAAAAGCAACAGTGGGTTTGATACTTTATTTTTATTGCTTGAAAATCTAACATTTGAGAAAAATGTTTTTTCTAATTGTACGTTTAAAAGTTACATAGTCTCGCTTAAAAATTTAATTTTCCAGATTGTTTTATACTCCAGGATTTCATTAAAAAATGTTTATTTATATAAATGCATACATGTTAATCCCGAAAGCCACCTCTCCTCTTTAGTCCTGCACAGATTTTTAAGTATTTTTTGGAAGTGAGATTTCTAAACAAGGAACACAATGTCTAAAGTGAAAACCTCAGTCAATGTTGCAGATTATGCTGATAGTTGCAGGAAATATAGGGACGCCAACTTTGAAAGTTTATTTTGTCCATATTACATTTTTGTGCCTCCACATGAAAGTTGGCTGGTTTGCAATTGCTTTTCTATCATTTATCTGTTATTTTTATTTTTATGTTATTTTCCTTCTGGGCTTCATTTAATCGCCTGTAAACTAACCGAAGCACTTCATTCCCCAAGAGGTCTACTTTTGTTTCATCTGTCAATAGAACATTATCTCAGAAAGACTGTGACTTATCCATGAAAGTTTTTAGACAGATTAGTCTTGCCTTTTTCTGCTTCTCTTTCAATAGTAATGTCCTCTTTGGCCTTTGCTCATGGAGCCCTACGCAGTTTAGTGTGCAGTGTATGGTACGGCTGAAACCACCAATCCAGATTGCTCCAGGTCAGCCTGAAGCTCTCCAGGTATCTTGTGTGGTTTTTTTTCCACAATCCACATCAACCTTCGCAGACTTCTCTCATTGAGTTTCCTCCATTGCACCACGTCCTGGAAGCGTCTTAAGAGTTTTATGACTGTAAAACTTCTTGATAACATTACAAACTGTTGAAACAGGGATTTCATGATCTTTGGCGACTGCCTTGTAGCCTTTGGAATTGTTATGGTTTTTTTTTCTTGTCTTTGCCATTGTGAAAAAAGAAACTGGAAACAATCAACCCCTTTTTATGAAGTAAAACCATCTTTCATAGGTTAATTCATGTCATGTGAAAGCTGAAAATTAAGCACACTTGAGTTTTATTTGTTTTGTATTTTGTTTGAGGAAGTAATTTAAGTTCATCAAAGGGTGCCAACAATTCTGTCTGAGGTAGATTTTTGTTTGTAAATACAAACAAAAACACAAAAACAAAACTTGCATTATATTAAGTTTCATTTTATTTTTTTCTATTGTTCAGTAACCTTGGACATTTTATTAAAATACTCTAGTTATATAAAATAGGTTAATTTAAATTTATGTACTTGAAATTCAGGGGTGCCAATAATTTTGACCAGGGCTGCATATTCAGTGTATATTTATGAAATTCAGTATCTGTGTGGTCACTCTCAACGGCAATGTTTACATGTACACTGTATATTCTTTTCCATTTTACAGTACTTTTATTTCATTGATTTCTGGCTTCTAGACAACATATTCTAAAAGAGTAACTCAGAAAAGCTTTACAGTGGTACTATGCATCAAACAAAATCAATTGGGTGTGTTTTCATAATCTCACAGGTAAAATTGCTAACAAACCAAAAAGTGATTTTGCTTGATAGTGTGTCTACGATAGCTAACCTTGTAATTCTCTGCTTTAAGAGAAAACACAGAAATACCCCCAAATTCTCTTGTCCATCTCAATTTGAATGTTGTTTTCTAAGTTTTATCTCCTTTGTTTTTTCATGTCAACTAGCTAATGCTAATTATCATGCAACAAACAAAGAATTCACTGTGTGTTTTAACAGGACACCAAATCAATCCCTAAACTGGGATCCAAGACATTACATGGAATTATGTGCACATGTTAAAAATACTGTAGCTACTGAAATTGAGTCATCTCATCCATTCTGTGACTGTAACATTCCACAATCTTCACATGAAAACACAGTCTGCTCCTTTTTTCCACAGACTGGAGAGATGTGTTAACAACAGCACTGTTATTGAGGCATGTTTAAAAAAAAAAAAAAAACACTCTGAAATACACCTTCATCGGTACTAGGATTATTTCAGTGTGCCATAATATTTAAAACAGCAGGGCTATGTTGATGGCTAACTGCGGTGTGGATGAGTGAACTCTGTGACTAATAGACTGAATTGCTATATTGGGACTGACTCTGTGAACATGTACAAAAATGACAGTGTACTGATAATGACAGACATCCTTTCTGTTTTCCAGTGGTGTCTCTGTAACAAAATAAAAGTTTGATATCAAGTTGTTTGTCTGTCTTATTTTGTACAATTGTTAATTTTGTCAACTAGTTTTTGATTTAGTCTTTGTCCTGAGATCAAAAGTCCATGTTAGTTTTAGTTGTATTTAGTCAACCACTCAATTTTAGTCAACTAAAACTCTGGACATTTTAGTCTCATCTTAGTCAAAGAAAGCCATACAAATGTATGTCTAGTTTTAGTCAAGAAAAACACTTGACATTTTATTCTTTTTTTTTTTTGTCACCAAAAATTAGTTGAAAACAATGTTGATTTTAGGCTAAAATAAAATTAGAGTGAAAATAAGCCACAAAATATGGGTTATATGAGTAAGAATGCAGCTTTGCAGAGTGTGTGATCTGATGTTATCAATTTAGTCAGTACACAAAAACATGATAGAAGATAAAACAACGATTTCTGGAAAGATGCAATAGCATAAATCCAGTGCAATCTAACTCTTGCAATATGACTCAATCATTGCTATGATCTAACTTTCTGTTTGATAACACAAACCCTCAATATCCACAAAAAAAAAAATCCTATTCTACTGAAAAATAAATCTGCAGCCTTGCAATAAATCCTATCCTTGTAATGTTCAGTTATAAAGGTTATAACCCTTATAATGTTCAGACTGTGCCAGAAAGGTGTTGATTTTATTCTGTAATTTTGTTCACCTTACTGTTGGCATTATACTAGTATGTGCATTCAGTGTTTATAATGAGTTTTACACTATCATCTAACTATAAATGGAGGTATCACTGTCCGGCTGTCTGTCCGTCCGACATCATCGATCAGACAACGGCGCGTCGCAAAGATGGCCGCGCCCGGTCAAAGCATTGATTCCCCAGAAAACAAGGTGCAGCTACAAAACCTCACACAGGATCATCTAGTCAAGTGTGGGAGTATTTTAGACAGAGACCCAAGCTCTGCAAATTGGAAATGGCTTATCACATCCAGTACAACAGCTATGCACGATCACTTGAAGCGAAGCATTTCAGAACGCTTTGTTTAAGAGAAAGACAAAGACCCCACCCAACCGTAATATTTTATCAACAGGCAGAACAAGTTGTATATTTTCTGTTTTCTTTAATGGCATGTATGAGTGAGAAAATGGCTCAAACTAACGTTACAGTCTGTAAATCGTTTCAAATATTTTCCTTGCCGATGCAAAAATACATGTGCCAGTGATTTTCTTAAGTGCATATTATTCCAGTGATGAAATACACCCATTTTACATTTTAAGTCAAGTTCAATAAAAATACTGATTCTTCAGTCGTGGAAAGCAATGCCAGTGTTAACTCGTGTTTTGCTTCTATTTCTATCATTCTTGGCGACCACTGAAGTGAGGATGTTAACCAGCTAGTGGGCCTATCCGGTGTTGCAATACTACTTAGTAGTGATAGTGAGTTACTGTAGTGTCCAGTCTGCCCTCAGTCCAACATGAGAGGATGAAGAAGTAGATCTGCTCAGGGGGCGTATTCTAACCTTGTGTCATGTAAACGCAGCAATGGCTGATGCTCTTAGCAAGAAACCATCACCACCACCACCCGCTCCCAGCAAGAAAAGGTAAATGATAAATGGACTGCACTTATATAGCACCTCTCTACTCTTATCGACCCCTCAAAGCGCTAAAAACTACTGCCACATTCACCTATTCACACACACACTCATACAGCGCTCTTTTCTATACATTCTACGCTTTCTACACACACACGCTCACACACATATAATACATCGGGGGCAATTTGGGGTTCAGTATATTGCCCAAGGATACTCCAAAACTTCAGTATCTTGCCCAAGGATACTTCGGACTGGAGGAAATGGGGATCAAACCAACAACCTTCTGATTAGTTGACACCTGCTCTACCACCTGAGCCACAGCCCCTCTGAAACCATGTTTGCAGAGAAAAAATATTTATAGCATATTTAAAGTGGTCAGAGTTACCTTACAGAATCTGTGTCTGTACTTTTACTCACATCCAGAAAGTAGTTGTAATGCAGTAACTACCTAGTTAAAAGTTAACACTAACAGTAACCAGCATTACATAATTATTTTTCAACTCACCGCTGCACTCAGCAGTGACATTGCTCCCTCTCATCCACCAGGAACCAAATATCAAAAAAGTATCTTCATCCTGTCATGTATGAATAAAGTTATAATGAACATTTACATAACTCACACCCATGCCTGAATGACCAATAACCATTACTATTAATAGACATTGTACATAAAACAATTCCTGTACCTTTTAATCAATCTTAAAGATTTAAAAAAAAGAAAGCTAATCTTTTCTAGTTCTGCATCAGCTACTTTTAAAGAAATACTGCTCTTTAAGACCAGTGCTTACGCTATCAGGTTTGACAGCTAACTTATCCACCCACTCTCATGAAGAAGCAGGTGGCGACACTGCGTGAGTGTGTGGTGAGAGACAGCAGGGGCGGATTTTATTTCCAATCTAAATTAAAGCAGTTTGCTCCTCTTTTTCCCCTTTTGGTTTAAGTATGAGAACATATCATATATACTCACGAGTCACTTTAGGAACAGCATAGTAATACTGGTTAGGGCCTCCCTTTGCTCTCAAAACAGCCTCAGTTCTTCGTGGCATGGATTCCACAAGATGTTGGAAACATTCTTTTGAGATTCTGGTCCATGTTGATATGATTGCATCACATCTCCCATTCTACCACACATCCCAAAGGCGTTCTATTGGACTCAGGTCTAGTGACTGGGAATGCCGTTGAAGTACACGAAAGTCCTTGTCATGTTAATGAAACCAATTTGAGACGATTTCTGCTTTGACATGGTGCATTATCACACTGGAAATAACCATTACAAGATGGTCAATTACGGCCATAAAGGGATGCACATGGTCACCTAATAAAGCAGTTTCACGTTAAAAATCATTGTTTCTCTGATGCTGTTTGGTGGACACAGGACATCTAGGAGGGGCTACAAACCATAACTTATGATCAAGATGTTCGACGACTAAAATCTTTCCATCCATCCATCCATCCATCCATCCATCCATTTTCTGCTGCCTATCCAAAGTCAGGTCGCAGTGGCAACAGGATCCCATGACATTCCCAGGCCAGATGAGATATATCATCTCTCCAGCATGCTCTGGGTCTACCCCAGGGTCTCCTACCAGTTGGACATTCCTGGAAGACCTACAATGGAAGGTGCCCAGAAGGCATCCTAATCAGATGCCTGAACCACCTGAACTGGCTCCTTTCGACATGAAGGAGCAGTGGCTCTACTAGGAGCTCCCTGCTGTGGTCAGAATTCTTTATCCTATCTCTAAGGCTTACCCCAGCCATCCTGTGGTGGAAACTCATTTCAGCCAATTGTATTTGCGATCTCATTCTTTTGGTCAATACACAAAGCTCATGACCATAATTGATGGTCGGAACGTAGATCGATTGGTAAATCAAAAGCTTTGCCTCATTGCTCCCTTCACCACAACAGTCCGGTACAACACCCACTTTACTTTACCATATTTTCACTTTTAATGTTACAAGAGAAACAGACTTTTAGGATGATAATTAACCAATGTGTTTGGCACCCTAACGTTATCTCAGGTTTTTCTGGAGTTGCTGGAGTGTAAACTTGACCAAATCTGGTAAAGAGCAGGACAGAGCCTTTAACGTTAAACTCTGATAGCATGCAGGACCAGCTAAAACTCAGTGGGCAGGTACTATTGTAATGGGGGCTTCCTTTAAAGTATCCTGTAGGCCTTTTAAGTGAACACAGTTAGCTCTGTTACAAATGTAGGTAGATAGCTAGTTAGGCAGACATGCTAACATTTGCAGTTTTAGTTAGCGAAGATATAAACAGTTTTTAAAGTTTTTTCTTTCTTATTTATTTATTTTTTTTACATGTTTGTTCTTGTGTCTTTGATTTTGGAAATTCAAAGCTTGGCAGATCAGGTGGTCAAAAGTAAGAATCTTTAGTTCAATTCATTATCTTCTCCTCACATGCAACTGTTCTATGCATTTATCATTCTAGCAGTTCTAAATGAATCTTTCTGTATTTTAAAGACAATTAAAAAACATTCTCCCACTTTATGATTTAACTTGTCCATAAAGAGATGTAGCTTTCATTTCAGATTTTAGATATTAATCTTTACACTATGTACACTATGGCTCACACTATGTTGATGATGTTTTTCTAAAGGAATTCTGCCATTCCCTTCTGTCCCTTTGGTGGCATAGATAATTTTTAAATTACTTAATCAAATAACTGATATCTGGTTCTTTTCTAGATAAACTCACAGGGGGGAGATGCCATGCCACCTGATGCCTAGGACCTCATCACCCTTCTCCTGAAAAAGAACTATGTGAAGCGCCTGAGCACTGGTAAGTGGCAGCTTTACAAATGATTTACACATGGTACAGTATGACACATAAACTGCTATGATAAAAGCCTGTGGAGTAATAGGCCAGTGAATTCCAGTTTGATTCCGCACAGACAGTACCTAAGAGCACTGATTTAATGTAATCACTGTGACTATGTGCAAGCCAAAATTTGAGATGCGTGTACCTCATCATTGTCTAACACTAAAATTAATGTAGGTCTGTGCCTGTAACAGAGAAGGCTGGAATACCAATCTATGCCCAGGGGGAACAAGGGGCCCCAGTGTAAAAAATACACAACTTCTTTATTTTTGTTTTGTGATTTATATACTGCATATTCCTAAATTAATTTTTGTTTAATTGATTGACCACACAACAAGCCTGAGCCCAGGTACCATTGCCTGTAAAAACAAAACTGTACAAATTGCACAGAGACTGAGAGGAATAGGAGGTTAATGGGCCCCAGCAGTTCAGTTTTTGCTCAAGGCCTCTTAGTCTGTTAATCTGCCCATGGTGACAGATAGTGCAGCAGTACTGTAGAGCTGTTTTCTAAAAGTATTATTGAATGGTATTACTTCAGCCAACCAACAAAAATCATTGTCTTACGTAGTATTTCATTATGGTGCCAATTATCTGCTGTATTTGGTTATGTTCGAATTATTGCAACATTAAACTGAGGTAGCACACAGTATATTACCAGCTTGTGACTCTGCATCTCCTGAACAGGGACTTCTTTTGTTGCTTTTTGTCTGATATTCTCAGTGTTCTTCATTTTTATTTAATTTTTTTTATTTTTTTAGCATAAATGGGTATCATGGTAAGAAGTGCACTAAATGTAATGGGAATAATACTAAATGAAAAGGTTGTCCATAGAGAGACTAGGTCCCGATAACTGCTGAGAGCTCCAGAGACCTTTGAATGAAAGTTCACATTTACTAAATGTTTGTACAACAAAGGAAGATTATTGGGGCCAGGGAAGCAGTTTGGAGAGACTGGGTCAGGTGCAGATCTTAAGCCAGGGCCAAGATGCATAGATGTACAAACTAAATGCTTGATAGTCATACTTCTTATGTGTGCAGAGACAGTGAGGTGAAGGCACATCTATTCTTCCAGGATCTGGACTGGGTCCTGAGTCAGGACCCTCTATTTGTCCTTCGACTGGAGAATGAGGAAGACACTAGCTACTTTGAAAGTAGGTCCCAACAAAGACACATGACAAACCAGACTCATGTCTGATAGAAGCACAGGACACTTTCTTCTTTGATAACAGGCTGTTACAATGTCTTTCATTTAAATATTTTTTTTATAAATAAACACACAGTTAGATTCATGATCATCATAGTGCTCATGGATGGATATTATGAATGTTTTTTTCCCAGTACTGTCTGGATAAATATACAGTAATGTCAGCCTTTTTTTCATGACTTCATGCATGATGGTTGTTGATGCGTTCTCTGAAGCCCAGTCAGACACGTCCTCTGAATCTTGTGACGATGGTGATGAGGAGGGGGGGGGGGGAGGAAAGCAAGTTAATGTGGAGAGGAAAGGAAGTTAATGTGCGACAATTCCAACTATTAATAGCATATTGAGAGACAGTGATAAGGTCTAGTTAAAACATTATAAGGTCATTTAAATGTGGATCACTCTTGATCACTAGAGGGAGGGAGAAACACAAGGGTGTTTACAGAGGCTAAACTCATATTTATTCTCATTGTGGGTGGAAGCAGTACTACAACATCAGGGTTTTTGTAGGGATATGGAAGTATACGAGGATAAAAGGGACTAGAAGGGGAGGGAGACAGACTTTCTGATCAACAAGAAAGTCTTATAACTGATGACCTGAATACAGAGTCTCAAGAAAAGACAGAGTCTGAAAGGAAGAGACAGGGTGGAGATATGGAGATCTGGGAATCTTCACGTAATTGCTGGCTGGTTTGCTGATATAAAATCAGTCGTTACCTACTCTCCTCAGTGCCGCTGCAAATCTGCAATCTCAGTTGAGTTACCATGGCAATGACATGATGAGAGCAAAGAGACCAAACATACTGGGGATGGGTAGCGGATAGAGAGTTGTGAGAGACAAGTGCTTTATTGCACATTTCTGAGCAGAAATGCAATATCTGTGTGTTTAGTGTGTGTCTTTATATGGTATGTGGTCCATGATACTTTGTGTGTACATGTTTGCATGCAGAATTCAGACAAAGCTTTGATTGGCTGGTCAGAAATTCACCATGGCAACTATGCCAGAGAGCACAGTATGAGTTTGGCACACTGGAGCACATACACACACACACACACACACACACACACACACACACACACACACACACACACACACACACACACACACACACACACACACACACACACACACACACACACACACACACACACACAAAATGGAAGTGAAGTGTGTGATCCAGTCAGGATACAGGACAGCAGACAAACCCATCAGTCTTGACAGCTGACTGAAGAGGATTCTGTACAGACTCTCTGAGGGCCAGGGACCAAAATGTTAAAGGGCCACTGCTTTCTATTTGACAGCCTACCTGTTAATTTACCTTAAACCTTTATTAGATGAAAGAAATTAAATTGCTCAGTAGAGGAGAGAGGAACTGCAGAGTCAGGGCATAATTTTCTCTGGGTTTATCATTATGAGTGACTCCTTTCACATTTGTTCCATTGTTGATATAAAAATATAGATTAGAGCAGTTTTAAGTCATTGTTCAAAAAGAAAACAGCTATGGGTTAAAAAAAATGCAAGTATGTGAAAGCATTTTGTTTTATGTACTGGTGAGACAATGAAATACCTTTTAGGGGGCTGATGAGATGCCAAAACACTGCAAAACAGTTACAGTTACTCACATACTATAAGACAGCATGCCCTATTTTTCATGACAGTGCAATGACCAGCACAAGCAGTGCTGTGAATGTTAAGTATTTTCCTGACCTTGAAATTTTCTTTGCTCATCTGTGTGGTATTTTGGTACCAAGCATAGAGTGCATGCTGAACTGGTGGGAGGAGAGGTGCAAACAGGTGGGGGGTTAATTCAAATGAGGCAGCGCAGAGAGTAGAAGGTAGTTCGGTGGTAAATGTGTCTAAGATGTTGCACTGAGAATAAGCATCTAAGAACCATGTCTGCTTCTGGCACAATGCCACTTGGAGGCCAGTCTGATGATTTAATCAACAACAGCAAACTTAGTACTTGGAGTAAATGCACAGCAATAAAAAAAATAATGTTTATTGTTGAAATGCATAACATTACAAACGCTGCTGTGTGACATTTTGAGATATGATGTGACCATTTATGAGCTGAGATACACTAGAATTAAAACTGAAATAGCATTGATTGATGTAATCTTATGAGCTGTTTCATTAACATTGTTTAATATTTATTTTTATCATCATTGTACACAGTAACTAAAAACCCACACCATCTGCCTGTGTCTGCAGATTTGTGGTGCTGTATGTTCATGTTTGTGCCACTCTGCACCATCCAGACAACAACATGATTTCTTGAAGAGGCGTCTTTCCATGTTTTGAGCTGTTGTTGTCATGCTTCCCTATAATTAACCCAGCTGTTTCAGAGTGATGAGACCGGTCATGTGACTGGCTGATATTGTATTTACTAATCACCACTTTTACTCAGCTGTTTTGCACTTTGTGCAGCTTCACCTACATGAACCCAAATAGATGGTGCACCTTGGTCATGCCCACATGGTCAGCACACCCAAGATCTACTGCAGTTGCTGTTGTAATTGCATGATTAAAATAGGGCCCAAGGTTTCTCAACTGAAGTCAACAGTAGAATCTACCAGGAATGTGTGCTCACACATATTTGATTGGCCAGTGCAGTGTGTTCCTGGATGACATTGCCTGGTGGCAAATATTGAGCCTGATTCAACTTTTTTTCAGACAAATGTGTTTTTTTGGTGGAGCCCACTGTGTTGGCACCCCTGCTGTGTCCAAAGGCTTCATTCAAATGAATGAGGTTTTCACACAGGGATGATGTCTGTCTGAACTCAGCCAGGTTCAGTTGTTGCCCTGCCTCTTACTCAGAAGCAACACAGTGTGTGACTTGCACTAGCCAAAAAGTACAACTACTATGTGAAGGTCAAAATAAGTTTTCAGTGGCTTACAAAATGACCGATTTGACATACTAAAAATGATTCTTATGAGCATTTTCTGGTCAGGCATCTCTAGGGTTAAAGTTTGGTCAACTTTAGACAACTAAAACTAGTTGGTTAAGGTTAGGGTCTCCTGCCAACAAGGTTGACTGTTAGTAGGTTGCAGGATGTGAACTGAAGTATCCAGTGTTGTAGTCCGACTATGCACCCACCTCACTCACCCCAGCATCCTTGATAACTATGTGATCAGTTAGAATGTGAAGCAAATTTTATAGGCAGTGCATACAAATGTAGTTTATTTGATGGTGTTGATGATGTGAAGAGGATGAAGGAGACTCCGCTGACACCGTCTTGATTGCATATAAAGGTTTATTACAAAGAAGAATAGCGTCAAGTCAAGCATCTGCAGATCTGCTTGTGAGAGGGTGTGAAGCCGATGAACCACTCTGAAATTCAGCCTTGGTCACCGACTCTTAAATAGGACAGTTGTTTTCCTAAAAACTGTCACTCACATATGGTTTTAGTTACAAAGCATTACCTTCCTTTGCGAGCTGCAAGACCCCTTCTGAGGACCTTTGACCTATGGCCTCTGAGCCATACCTGTATTTTCACACATGGTTTAAATTCTACATACATGACCATACACCTCACAAGTCAATGGAAAGACACGATTAAACGCAAATTCAGCTGGAGCAGTGTAACATGACTCAAAGCCACAACTGCACAACTTGAAAATGCTTGAACTTGATTGAAAAATAGAGGTGTATACCCTCATGAAGGCTGGAGGGAAATAACCAGACTTTCTGCTGAGTTCTGAGTTTAGTCAGAGGCTGTGCTGAACACAAACACCCAGACACATTCCCGCACACATGGCCGGTGCATCTGTGGCTAGCTAGCTTACAGCTAACTTCTGTACAGTTGGTACATTTCATTGGATGTTTGTTGCGAATAAACAAAAATAGTCCACCAGTGAAATTTGTAGGTGCAAATGGGGTACACAAATCAGTCTCATTGAAATCAGTCGCATACATGATTAACCATAAATTTGGGAATTTGAATGAATAATTAAAATGATCAAAATAAACAGATAATTTAGGAAAGTTATTAGTGGTTAAATTTTAGTTGTAATTGTATCACAACTATAGCTAAAACGCAGATGAAATAACAATGTAATGAAGGTAATTAGAGTACTTCGTTGGCAGAGGATGTCTTCGGATAGTACTACAGTATCAACAACAATCATGACCATTTATTATTGAAATGGTGCAAGATGGAAAGAGGAAGAGAAGTAGCAGGTGTGTACCAACGGGAGTGAGGAAGCATGTGGGTGAGAGTGGGCAGACAGTGATTATGAGCAAGAGCCTCCAAATAAATCTTTTTATGGTAACTTGCTCATAATACTGAGATCGCAATGTTGAAATATGAAGGTATTAAGCAGAAAGGGAAAGTAGAGAAAGAGAAGGAAAGCATAAAAGATCTACCTGAATTGAAACAATACTTTACAATGAGCAGAGACTCTCAGTCAGATTCCACAGGTTGTTGGAAACATTGCTTTGAGATTCTGGTCCATGTTGACATTTTTATATAATTTCTGCAGATATGTCAGCTGCACATTCATTCTGCAAATCTCCCATTCTACCACATCCCAAAGGTCTTCTATTGGATTCAGATCTGGTGACTGGGGAGGCCATTGAATTATACTAAACTCATTGTCATGTTCATGAAACCAGTTTAAGACGCCTTTTGCTTTGTGGCATGGTGCATTATTATTGTTGCAGTAGCCATTAGAGGATGGGTAAATTATGGCCATAAAGGGATGCACATGGTCAGCAACATTATTAAGTAGGTTGTGACATTCAAACCGTGATTGATTGGTATTAAAGGGGCCCAAGTTTTAGTCCATGGTCCATGCTGTTGATCCCAAATTCTGCGTGCCTCAGCAGAAATCCAGCTTTACCAGTTTTGGTGAGGTTGTGCCCACTGCAGCCTCAGATTTTTGTTCTTGACTGACAGGAGTGGAACTTGATGTGGTCTTCTGCTGTTGTAGCCCATCTTCCTCAATGTTCAATGTGTTGTGCCGTCTGAGATGTTTTTCTGCTCACCGCAGTTGTTATCTAATTTACCGTAGCCTTTCTGTCAGCTCCAGCCAGTCTGGCCATTCTCCTATCAACAGCCATTTCTGTCCAAAGAACCGCTGCTCACTGGAAGTTTTGGTGTTTTTGGAACCATTCTGAGCAAACTCTAGAGACCATTGTGAGATCAGCAGTTTCAGAAATACTCAAACCAGCCTGTCTGGCACCAACAATAAAGCCACAGTCAAAGTCACTGAAATCAAATTTTTTTCCCATTCTGATGTTTGATTGACCTGTATCTGCCTGATTTCATGCATTGCACTGCTGCCACATGATTGGCTGATTGGATAATTGCATTAATAAGCAGGTAAGCAGGAGTTCCTAATAATGTGCTCTGTGAGTGTAGATGCACAATAGAAACCTGCTAAGCATCCAGCATTGCAATCCTTTCTATTAACACACAATCTTGTAACTAACTTTGCTCAGATGTCAGCATTACTTGATGATTGTGACTACAAGCAATACACATACTGTATTTTCCTTTGTGGAAGTGCCATGATTTCCTGTGTTGCCGGTCAGCCTTTTTTTCAAACAGCATCTCTGCTGTGGGATAGGCCACTGTATCCCAGTTTCCCGATTCCGTGTGCTTAAATTGTTACTTACAGATGTGATCATCCATTCCAAATCTATAATGTGGTTTTCTCTCTTCCTATGAACTGAGTTCTGGTTTTCTTGGCTACCTTGTTGTTTTGTTGCTTGAGTATGTGGAACACAGTAATCTCATACACAACAGTCTCTGCTGCATCTGAAACTGTCAAGGTAAATAAACTAGGCCGTCAATTGAGAAATAATTCACAGACTTAGTATGCTAGAGTAAAGTTTTCCAATTAATCTGCCAAGCCAGTTAGAAAGCATATAGGATAAAACAGGTCACAAACACATCACCTCATCGCAGAGCTGGCCAGTGTAGCTATTTGGCTGATTCGGAGGGTACTTAGGGTAACCTGAGGGCCCAGCATGTCACCCAGGGCATGGGTGTGGCACCTTAGGACACAGGCATATCCTAGTTATATAAATGTTTCAACAAAGGTGCACTGCAGGCCAGGATCAGTCCTAAGCACAATGCTACAGAAAGTTCACCATTACCAGACAACAGCTTTGTTTTATTTTGTAATGTCCAACTCCCAGTGTTAATATTTATGGGTATAGCTTATTAAATAAACCATATATTTTGCCAACAGCAGGTAAAATTGATAAGCCTGAAAACATTACCTTCTTTGTTTTATACTAATTTAGCAAAAACCAACATGGTGAAAATAGCAGAATCTCAAGAAGTTTTATTATATTAAGCAAGTTCTTACCTCCCTTCATTGTTTCATAGTTGATCAGGCTTGAAAACAAGTTCTCATAAAATAAAAATCATTCCATGGTCTTGTGATATGTGCTTCACATATCACAAGAGGGAGAACAGGTGACGATAACACTCCAGAGTTATGTGTAAAGTTTCAAATTGAAAAAACCCAACCACGAACCATATTGTTCAGGAGTAACAAAAGAATCCTTGAAATGGAGATCCCACTATATTGCTATTAAGAAGACCCTTCATTATCCCAGTTTTGCTTGTTTACACTGAACCAAACAAAACTGGCATAATGCCGCATCCATGTGTGATTTTAGATAGCATGCCAGCGTTATGGACTCAGAGGCATGATGTTTAACACAACAGTTTCAGCGCCTGTCCAGCAATGCTAGCTCTCCCTCTTACACTGATTCGGCTTTGTGACTACCTCCACTGCCAGTTAATTACTGGAACAACATTGTGCCCCCATTCCATGTTCCTACCCTTTGTACAGACAACCTGATCTCATAGAAATACGTGGAATGCCTGAGACCTCTTAACACTACATTATGTGGTGGTGGCATTGAATCGGTTAAAATTACATGCTAGCACCACGGAAAAAAGGTCACTGGAAAGTCAATTAGGATCCTTTGTCGTGATGGACACATGAATTTCGTGGCTCAACAATATCACACAATGGGTGGTGATTAATGTTTTCTAGTTCAAAAAACTTTGATTTATTAGATTTTTTATCGTCATTTGACTGAGCTTATTATAGTGTCTTGCTGACAATGCTCACTTGTGGTTAAGATTACTTTTTGCTTCATTGTGAATTTGCATATAATTCAGTTTGATATGATTTGAAATCATGTTAATACTTGAGCTCCAACATCATCTGTGTTAAATAAATATTTGCGGTTGCCTGTAAATCATTGCAATTGCTATTCTATATCTGCTCCTTTCAATGTGTCACTGAAGCTATATTGTACTCATATTGAGTGAAACATTCAAACCCAAGATGCCTTTTTTATGGCTGTACTGGTAGCATTAGGCTATATCAAATGGAAAAGGCCAGATGTCTTGAGCATCATTTTATACACATTCCCATGTAATTCAGCCTGAGATGTTTGGTATCTTTGAAAACCTTGGGAGCTTGACTACAATGTAAAAGTTCTGTGGGTTTGAACAAAGCTTGGCTGCATTTGATCCCACATAAGGAACCTTAGGGTCTAAGTTTAATCGGACTGCTCCTCTACTAGCATACCTGCCACCTGTGAGTGTATGCTAGAAGCTTACAATGACATTTACATTAATGCAAAAGATGGACACTGCCAAATTATTAGATATACTGTAGCTTGTTTACGTATATGGTGATATCAGGGCTGTGGTGGCTCTGTTGTATTTTTGTAAGTGAGCAATGATGTAGGTTAACATAAACTTTCAACTCTTTCCTCAACCTTGAACTTGAAAAATAAAACCCACACAGGTCCATCTGCTTGCCTGCCTGTCTGTCTGTCTGCCTGGCTGTCTGCCTGCCTGCCTGCCTGCCTGCCTGCTTGCCTGCTTGTAATAGCTCTTTACCTGACTTTTTTCATCTCCCAAAACAGCTCCAATCCCTGGTTGTGTTCTTTTGGAACTGGATCGGAAACTACAAAAGGTCCTTTAAAGCTTCTGCTGAACCACAAATTCAAAAATTCACACACACGAGAGCTGTCGCCATGGAATCTTTTTTGTAGGGACATTCTCATAAACAAATGTGAGAGACAATATTTAATGGGGGCTTTTAATTGTTATATTAAAAGGTTTGTTGTTGTTGTACATAGTAACCCTGTTTACATCAGGGGTTCAAAAGGGTTGTGAAACTTTTCAAGATAGTATTTGGCAAGTTCTTCATACACTGAAGTTACATTCATCAATGTAAGACTGCTGTGTCTGTTAAAAAGAATCAGGTAATTTACTTTACATGTTATGTTGTTTTTACAGAGTTGTTACAGAGAAATGGATTTAACACTCCAAGTGGTAATCACTGTGTTGGACAAATTGTCTTTGTATGACTTTACTTAAAAAAAGAGATACAGACTCTAAAGTGTTAAGTTTTCTGTGCATCTATTTTTTTCTCAGGCACAGTGAACAATATTAACAGCAGGTGGTCCACATTAGGGAAAGAGGAAAGGCAAAAATACTTTCAAGAGGCAGTAGCACTGAGGGCACAAGGGCAGGCAGAGGACCTTAGTCCTGAGATGAGTACTAATTAAAGAGCATCTGAAAGCTGAAGTTAGACATTTGGAAAGACGTTTCATTTGCTAGACATTAGTGGCATCATAGTATTAGATGTATATAGCTGATTGACAGCAGTTGTGATGTGAGCACAATATTGTGACAGACAATTGGAGTGTTTATATTTAGATTCTGTCATCTTTTCAAATGAATTAATCCCAAATAAATATTCCATCTGATTTTTTTTAACACGTAGGGTGTTCTAAATTAAATCATCAGATGATTTGCATACTCAAAACATGTAATCCAAAAGTATGCTTACCCTACATGAGAAAAAGCACAGTAAGATCACTTGTAGTGTGTAGTCTGGCTATCAGCATCAAATATTCTCACATTGAAGAGATTGTCAAAGGCTAGTCTATTCAGATCAAGGTGGTCAGTTGATGCATTGGTAGTCAGATATGGTTATGAGTTGAATTATTAGTGGAAAATTAGATTTCATGTAAACACAACTATGTATATTTAATGTAATCTCCTTCAGCTTTACCTGAATATCTTTACCTGTGACAACACTGTTTTCACAGAGATTGCCTAGCCCCGTTTCTTCAGTGTATGTTGGTTTTTCTAAACGTAGGTTTTATTTATTTTGTGTAAAATCCATTATTTACTATTTTTGTGGATTTTGTTTACCAAAGTATTGTGAAGGTGTCCAAGCTTGAGGCTTTGGGTCTGGAAACTGCCATTTTGTCAACTGACTGCCACAAGTCCATCTTAAAGGAGTATGAACTGAGCAGCAAAGGAGCCACTGACTTCCTTGACTCAACGGACACATTGAACAACTTTACACTGTTTCAAAGGTGATATTGGTTATATGAAAATTGAGAACTTTGGACTCAGGCCCATAATAGTACAAAGATACAGCTTCTCAGCCGTGACTCCCAGTACCAAAGATCAAGTTGATATACTGATTAATAAACTGCAGGATCCATTCAACCATAAATATAGTAAACATATTTTTTGTCATACTTTCATATTTTCTTTTTTAGACAAATATAGAGAAATGGCTTAGACTTATATCTTGATAACTTAATATGCCTCCATGTATCAGTAGCATTATTATCGATACATTATTTATTTATCTGATGTGCACATCAACCATAAGATTATGACACCTTAACAAAATGACAAGTTTACAGCCTGTACACTGGCTATCAACAGGAGGAAAAGTCAGAATTGTCAAACTGTGTAAAATTGATTAACTTGTGCATGCATGTGTGCACCCATGTGTTTCAGAGGAGGCCGGAGTCACTGGAAGGCTTCCCCACCAGTCCCTGGTGATTCAAAGCATGACCATAAAAATTGCTGGACTGCTCAACAGCCTTACCCTCAAGAAGTTATCCTTTTATGGAAGGAACAAATTAGAAGTCATTTTGCAAAGATGCTGAGCAGATTTCATTTGAAATAAGTAAGTGATATTAACAGTGGCAGTTGTGTTTCTGTATGCCAATTGTCCCTACACAAAGTGTGAAAAATCAGGTAATTAAAAAATAATACAGCTTTATTGCATTTTATTATAGATTCTGTATGTTTCTTTAGCACTTTGTCAGGGATCCAACACTGTTCCTCAGATGGCATTTTCATGATTATAGTGGAACATATGTTCTAAGGCACCCCTCCAGAAAATCCTATAAGTGTTTAGTTGAATGTGGCTCTAGTGACTGACAGCCCTTGGTAATGGTTTACTCTTTTTCATGTTTACTTCTTTTTCATGCTCATGGAACTATTCAGTAATTCAATTCTATTTCTATCATCCCTGTGACTTATATTAGTTCACTGATACTGCATTGATTATTTTTTCTCCAGCAATGCAGGAAAACCAATTATTTGTTATTCTCATACTACATAAGTTACTTTTTTGCCTAAACATATCAGTCAGATGTAGCAGAATAAAATGCTTTACCTCCTCAACCACTCCTTTCTGCACTCGAAAGCTAGTTTCTCCACGAAGGTGCAAAACAAACCAAGGTCTGTCCAATGAAACCAACCACCAGGCAACTAGGAGAGGCATGACACTGGAGTTTATTGGTGGACCTGAATAAGAGGCTATACTTTCCACCTGAGACTGCCACTACAAACCTCAGACCAGACCTTGTGCTTTGGTCCTCCTCACTTCGCAACGTGTACATCATAGAGCTTACTGTGCCCTGGGAGGATGCACTGGAAGAGGCTTACGAAAGCAAGTCCCTTAAGTACACCAAGAGGGCAGCTGAACAACATGGATGGAATGATAAGGTTTGCCAAGTTGACGTCGGCTGCAGAGGCAAGTCAACCACTGGGCTGCTTAAGGGTATGGTAATCTGAGGCCAACCCCAATGTCAATCCATCAAAGCTCTCTTCAGTGCCGCCGAACAGCCAAGTTAGTAGCTCTGGATAAAGAGGAAAGACACCACCTGGGCCCCAAGATAACATCAATGGCCTCAGGGTAAGAAGGTCTAAAAAGGTGTGGGGGGGCACCTAGGACACCAGGTGCTGCTGATGAGCACTCTGGAGGTGTTCTGTTCCTATCGTCGAAAAAACCTCTGAAGGAAGGTGCCCACCTGATGACCCCAATGATGCTTCTGACAGTACACATTATTGTATGACTCAAATAATATGACCAAATCTTCACCTTTGTGTCATGGTTTAATGTCTTCAAATCAACAGCATTCGTCTGAATGCCATCAACATTCAGACAAAGTCAGTGGAAGAGATATTACAGGTCATGTGTGGAAACAGTATTTTTCTTCTTGTAATTGTAATACATTTTGAATGACATTTGCCACAACTCGGTTTTTGGTGTTGCTTGAATCAAGTAAAACTTCTATTCTGAGAAGTCTGCCATTGACATTTGACACAGAGATAAAAGCTCACTTGTTTAAAAATAACAAAATTATATTAAATTGACATCACACAGAAGCTTTTTATTTGATCATTTTACACTTTGAATTGGCAGTTGATATTTAGATGCCAATAATGCTACTATGTCCATTTCTGATCAATCATTTCCTATAAGCATTGAAAATATAAGTCATTAAAAATAAAGGCTGACAAATTGTATTACAAATTTGTAATCAAGATTCAAAATTTGAATTAAGAAAGTTGTTATCGTGTTTTTTTGTCTGTACTTTAGGTGCACAGCAGAGGGAAGGACAGTCCTCCGAAAAAGCCACTAATGTAGCTGTCGTGAAGACTGCAGGTGAAGGTATCTATCCAAACTGAGGTATTCAACATCAAATTACAGAGGCCCTGGCACCCACTGTCCCAAATCTTGCTGACACTGTATCAGAAGGTAGCAATTTATTTTTATTTCACCTTTATTTAACCAGGAAGTCGTATTAATATTAATAACTTCTTTTTCAAGAGAGACCTGGCCAAGATTGGCAGCAGCTATTACGGCTGAAGCCAAGTACACAGGGAAAGGACCCAAATGCAGACGCACAGGCAGGCAGATTCAGTGAATATTTTAATAAGGCGAAAACAGGCTTACAGTCAGATGGGTGGACAAGCAGGAACACAGGTAGGCTGAGACACAGGAGAAACACATGCTTGTAACAGGAACATGGGGAAAAACGGGAACATGAACAGGAGCATGAGCAAAAACATCAACAGAGCAGGGCAGGAGGATGACGGCGAAAGCGAGTCCCCTCAGGAGGAAAAGCTGGAGGATGACCATACAGACAGAGCCTCTTGTAAGGATGACTTTGACGTTGGCAAGGTAGGCAAGGCCACTCGAGACTGACTAAGAGACTGGAGGTCAAGAAAGTCAGAAGATACAGCTGCAGGTTGAGGCAAGGTGAAGGGCAGAAGGTGGGCAGCTGCAGGTCAAGGTAGGGTGCAGGGTGGGAGGCGGGCAGCTGGAGACCAGGAACTGGTGTCGGCCGGACAACCGACTGGGAACCAAGAACAGGGTTGACGTTGGCCGGCTCAGGAACAGGCTCGGGAACAGACTTGGTGCTGGTCGTCTCAGGAACTGGCTTGGCCTCAGTTGACACAAGAACAGACAAAATGTTGGCTGGGTCAGCCAGCTGAGGAACAGGCTCAGGAAAAGGCTCAGGAACAGACAAGACATCAGCCGGGACGGCTGACCCAGGAACAGATGCGACGTTGGCCATGACCCATGACAGGACATCAGCTTGGCCCCCCAAGACATTAACAAACAGGAAATTGGCAGGGACAGCCAAGTCATGGTCCAGCTGGGAGCCTGGCTGGGTGCGTCAATCATGGCCCTGGGCAGCAGGAGTGTTGGATCGTTGGGCAGCAGAGGCCCAGGGTTGCTGGGCAGCTTGGCAGAAGGACGTCTCTTAGATCCACGCTTCCTTCTAGGGGTTCTGACCCCTAGGTATCTCAGGGAGATAGCTAGGCGAGTCCCAAGGAAAGGGGACTGCTCAGGGTTTTCAGGGTCAGGATTGCAGACGCACAGGCAGGCAGATTCAGTGAACATATTTTAAAAAGGCGAAAACAAGCTTACAGTCCGACGGGTGGACAAGCTGGCAGGCAGGAACACAGGCAGGCTGAGACAAAGGAAAAAAACATGCTGGTAACAGGACCATGGGGAAAACAGAGGGGAACATGAGCAGGAGCATGAGGAGAATCATGAACAGATTATCCAACAGAGAACAAATGGCGTGAAATGGTATATATAGTCCAGGGTTGATTTGTGAACGAGGTGCAGGTGGGGAGTGTTCAGGTGACTGCAGGGCTGTAGACAAGTGGGAATGTGTAGCTGGTCAGTCAGAATAGCCAAAATACACAAGACTGGGGAAGTAGTCATGACAACAGCATAGATAAAAACAAGTAGTTTCAAACAGATTATAATACTCCAATAAGAACAGATATGGGAACAGAAGTGTAAACTAACATTTTAAAATGCTGAGACAGTGGCAAAAAACATGATTATAACTCATTGTGGGAAAGCTTTATTATAGTCAAAACACCTGTGTTTTCCTTTTTTCCTTTGTATGTAACTCCAGCTCTTTGAGACGTTGGATGAGAGCAGCTTATCTACCAGGCTGCTCTGTGTCATTGATGACAGAGAGCAGAAGGTATGCTGCTGATGAAGCTGGTCAGCTACAGTTCCCATTTCCTGGTAAAGCATAAGCTTCTCGCAAATTCTTCATGTGTAAGGCATCAATCTCTCGCCTTTTCAGACTCCTTGAAACTATATATTCTTCAATCTGGAAGAGGACAAAAGAAAGCAGTGTTGTGTCAGGCTACCAGGTGGTTTGTAATATGACTGGCGGGTAGTTGTAAGGTGGTTAGTAAGTGGTTTGCAGGTGGTTAGTAGAGTAATTGCCGTGTGGTTACTAGGGTTAGGTAACTGTACTTACAGTCTCATCAGAGCAGAAGTAGTCAGACCAAGAGGGATCACATGCTTCCTGAAAAACGATTGTTGCAGGGAAGATGCTCATCTGTGGTGGTTACTGAATGCTGTTGTATTGTTTTATTGCCTGTGTCAGTCTCTTTTTGGAGTTGGCTACCTGCTTCATAAGTCTAATGGCAATGCCCTGCCCTTCTGAAGCAGAGTTAAAAAACAGACATGCAAAGAAATGCATTAATTAGTTTGTATTATGGTCATTTTCAAAGTTGGATCTTTGCACTCCTTCACAAATATCATTGTCACAATCCACTAACAATAGTATAAAGCAGAAATGGCATACATAGTCTCTTTCTAATAGTATCTCAATTAGAATTGTTGACAAATTTATCAACTTATCTATAGTACTACCTGGATTTTTTTTTTTTTCAGATGGGTGAGGACTGCTGTCTCCCTTGATTCAGTTCTAGCCTTCCAGATCAGTAGGTCTCTGAGGTTACGGTCAGCAACTTAATGGGTAGACTGGAAGTTCAAACCCTATTCTTGCCATCTTCTCTCAATGCGGTCTTTGTTCTCCATATTCAGCAGAGTTCTAAATTCTGCAGTGGACAGCAATTAAATATTAAATATTATTTACACACTTGACCAAAGAACAGTAACAGACAGATTCTGTTTACTTTACTCAGTTTCATCTTCCATATATGACTCACAAGTCACAGATATTACGAAAAGTACAGCACAAGAATTCAGTGGTCACCAACCACAAAGCATTACTGTGGTATACCTGACAAAACACTGGATATGTTATAAGGGAGGCCTTGGCGGTAACTGATTATTAATCACACCATATTCAATTACTGCAACATTATAGCAACTCTTCATTTATAACAACATAATTGTGACAGTTTCCTACAACAATATGTTATGTTACTGTCTGCTTCATAGCTATGTAATCACACCTAGGCTTCCATGTTGAACCACTTCAGTAGGGCGCTTAAAGATGGGTGTAAGTACCATATAGTCTTACATAAAAACACCGAACTCTTGAGCTTGTAGAATTGAATCAGCTTGATGATGTAGTCCCTTTTCCATCTAGAGACAGTGTCTGATCTATCTTAAAGAAAAGTCATAGAATATCACAGTTCTAACAGTGCAGCTCTGAAACAAGTTTAGACAAACACCAGGTGTAAAAAATGTTATATTTAAGATTACCTTTAGGCATTTGTACTTCATTTCAGTAGTGCCGGTGATAGCCAAAAAGACAGTGAATGATGTGTGACACTGGTGCTGATATCTCTATGAACTCAATGAAATTACCTGGCATGGCAAAATGTGTCCATGAAAATGTTGGTAAGACCAAGGAGATGTTGTGTGTGGTAGATGCCCTACCCTGATTTCTGATTAACACAGTATGTCATTATTTTGAGTTAATGTTCCAAAGTCTTTTATCAAAGCTATACTTCAGTTTTACACAAATGTTTACAAATGTACTCACATGCAAATCTGAAGCAACTCACCAGGTGCATGTTCTTGCTCACTAATGACATACAGGGGATAGGCTAATCTATTTCAACACAAGAATGTGAATGATGAAACACTATACTGATGAAAAGTATAAGGACACAAAAAATCAAAAAAATTTTCAGTTTTATTACTGTTGGTGAAGATTATAGAATGGTGCTAAACTTGACATTTAGTACTATTTTGGAATCTCCCATACACATTCCATGAGTTTCATATTTGGTGACTGAAAAAAATAATTTATGGTTTATGTTAGGCTCATGCTATATTCTAAGAATTTTATGAATATGGACAATCAAATAGAGGATTATTATTATGCATCCCATAATTATGGGAGCAATAATATATCATTTATCAATCATCATATTATCAATCATTTATAACATGATGTTATAAAGTTGTTATAGATGAAGAGTTGCTATAATGCAACATGACTAACCTTGTGAGGCTCCAAGCTGTCAGGGTGTGATAGGTGATCCTGTACATCCTTTTCAGCAACAAACATGCTTCCTCACAAGGCTGAAGTTGGCATCCAGTGCCACTATCATATCTCCATCCACCTAGGAAGCAAACATTTAGAGTAATTCTCGTTTTGTATCTGGTGCTACAAAAAAAAGTTTTGATTAGCAACAACCACAGAATAAATAATGTCCTTACAAATTCTTTAAAAAATGCTAAATGATACACAAGGTCCCACATTCATACTCATACAGTCTTCATAAATGCAGAGCACTTGGTTGATTACTAATTTATTATAATACTTTATACAACAATGAACTGGTTTTGCAGATATCAATTCAATTCCATATTTTCACGGAAACTAAAATTATGAGTATGGTATAAGCAGCAGTCACTGAAAACATAAATGTTTCTTAGACTTAGGTCGCGCAAAACTTGGGGTTGGAGCTATGAAGGGGGATGAAAAATGTCAGGTAAAAAGATATTTTGCTGGCAGGTAAGCAGGCAGGCAGGCAAGCAGGCAGACAGGCAGACAGGCAGGCAGACAGACCTGTGCCTTTGGGTTATATTTTTTTAAGTTCAAGGTTGAGGATAGCAATGAATGTAATTTGGCATTGTTGATCTTTTGCATTAATGTAAATGTAACTGTAAGCTTCTAGCTTACAGTGACAGTCTCTATTATGCTTATAGTTATTACACTATACACTATTGTTATCCTAATCTTTATTACTATAGTTTATTTATTTATTTATTTTTTAATTATTATTGATGGGATTACTGTGCAGCAAGCAATCCCAAAACATGCAGCTCAATCAGGAGATTCCGGGCATTCATTTTCTTACTGCATTTTTGACACCAGGAACACAAAATTGCACAGCAAAGTCGCTCATGGTGTGAAAACTTTTGAGTTCACGAGCTGCACAGAGCCAAATCTCACTAAAGCTTGAGTGTCAGTCAGTAGAAATTTAGCACTTAAAATCACCATGACAAGTGCAGTTGGGCACAAATGGCTGACTCAGATAAGTTGATTAGACTACTTCTCTGATCTCTGTGGTGTTTATCTAAAACTTAACTGACATTTCTGTCAAAGTCCTAGTCCTACATACTGTTTCCACACTAGAAGACACATCGATTTAAGAAAAATTTCAACAGTTTTCACTAGATATACTGTTTTATTACAGTCTTAGTCTGGAGACCTTCGGCAGTTGGTGCTTCTAGCTGACTCCATTCATAGACAACCACCCACCCACCCACCCACCCACACAATCATTTTTAGATCACTTCAAAGGAAATTATCTTGACTTGCAGTCATTTGTGTGACAAACATAACTATACACACAAAATTGCTATTTCTCTGTAATTTAGACTCCAGTTCAGTTGATTTCCTTCATACAAATTTATGCAACCAGCGAAGATTAGTTTCCAGCATTTCCAGCAATGAAGCTCAGCTTCAGCTTCTTTTTTTTTTAGCAGCCAGCAACACAGTTTAGCGTCAGCTTTTTCAGAAGCGAGCAATCCCACCACAATTTCTCCAGGAATTGCAGTCTAGATATTAGTGGGATTGCTGTGCAAAAAATCTCACAATATGTTCTAAACCCAAAAAATATTCTGTCTTTTCTCTTTCTCTCTATATGTTATTCTTGGCAGCCATTTTTTTTATTATTATATCTTCTGCTCACTTAGCCTGCCCGATATATTTCCGATCTTTCTTTTGAACAACATGTAAAATTTCCACAAAAATAAGCAAATTTCAATGTGAAAAATAAAGGATATTTTTGCCCAAAAAGTAACAAATGATAGCTGTTAGATTAGCTGTATGAAGTCACAAATAACAGTCCTATAAACTGCAAGATAAATTACATTTGTGAAGAAAAGAATTTATTTAAATCATGGTTGTCCCTAGGCCTTCAACATGATCACATACTTATGTGTATTGGGTATCATTGTATCAGTATGCCAAATGATTGATGACATGGTATGCTAAAAATCAAACAGCTTTAGAAGCTTACAGTGTAAAAAATATAATGTTTATAAAATTAAATTGAGAACTGAGAACATTTATTGAAACTGAGCTCCTGACTATGAACTCCAATTTAAAAACTTTTTATTTTATTTTTCCCACTTGGGAAGTAGTAAATCCCTTATCCTCTCTTTTAAAAATGGGTCTCCTCAGCAGGTCAAACACACTGATGTCTCTTCAGGTTACTTAAGGTGAATGTTTCCTAATACTGTTGACACTGATATAGTTTTACAGCAGAGGGCCTGGGTTTAGGTCTCCTGCATGTGGACGGATCACTGAAGGTCTTCCCACAGTTCTCACCACTGCATGGTTTCTCTCCTGTGTGGACATAATTATACAACAACCATTTGGCTGCAGAGATGAAGGTTTACTCACTCTGGAATGGTTTCTCTCCACTGTGAACATGCTGATGACCTGTAAAGGCATACAGCCGTTCCATGCTGCTTCACAGTGGTGCAGTCCCTTTTAAAATAAATATTGCATTAACTCTTTAGGAATTACAGACATTTATAGGAATTACAGACATTTTTATATGTAGTCCCTCATTTTCAGAGGCTCAAAAGTAATTGGACAGTTGACCGCCAATCACTTTCATAGCCAGGTTTGGCCTTTTCCCTCACTATTTCGTGACAAATTGAGCAGGTAAAAGGTCTGGAGCTGATTCCAAGTGTTGAATTTGCATATGGTAGCTGGTCATGGGAACTCTCAATATGCGGTCCAAAGAGGTGTCAATGCAAATGTAGAAGGCCATCTTTAGGAAGACAAAACCAAACAAATCTATCAAACAGATAACAGAAACTATAAGAGTGGCTAAACCAGGAATTTGGAACATTCTTATAAAGGAGCACTGCTTCGTCTAAGTGTAGCCGGAAGGTTGTGGTCACCTACAACACCAAAAGGGTTTGAAGACCATGGAAGACAACTAAAGCAGAAAATCACAGAATTCTTTTCTTGGTGAAGAAAAAGCCCTTCACAACATCTAGCCAGGTCATGAACACACTCCAGGAGGTAGATGTATCATTGTCTAAGTCTACAATCAAGAGATGACTTCATGAATGTAAATACAGAGAGTTTACCACAAGGTGCAAACCCCTAGTAACACTCAATAACAGGAAAGCCAGATGAGACTTTGCCAGAAAACATCTAAAAAAGCCCATCCAGTTCTTGAACAATGTTCTCTGGACAGATTAAACCAATATTAACTTGTACCAGAATGATGGGGAAAGAAGAGTATTGGAAAGGAAAGAAATGGCTCATGATCTGACGCATACCACATGATCTTTCAAACATGGTGGAGGCAGTGCTATGGCATGGGCATGTATGGCTGTCATTGGAAATGGTCAATGGTGTTTATTGATGATGTGATTGCTGATAGAAGTAACAGGATAAATTCTGAAGTGTATAGGGCTATACTATCTGCTCAGATTCAGCCAAATGCAGCAAAACTGATAGGAAGGTGCTTAACATTACAGATGGATAATGAAGCAAAACATACTGTGAAAGCAATCCAAGAGCTTCTCAAGGCAAATAAATGGAATATTTTTCAATGAACAAGTCAGTCACCTGACCTCAACCCAACTGAGCTTGCTTTTCACTTACTGAAGACAGACTGAAGGCAGAAAACCTCACAAACAAGCAGCACCTGAAGGTGGCTGCAGTGCCTGGCAAAGGATCTCAAGGGAGGAAACTCAGCATTTGGTGATGTCCAAAGGTTCCGGACTTCAGGCAGTCATTGACTGCAAATGATTTTCATGCAAGTATTAAAAAAAATCCCTAAATTTATGATTATGTTGGTTATTTATTTCCCAGGTCAGGTTGCACTCAAACCTTGTTAAGGGTTGGGACCAGATTGAATTGTTTTTGTGGCGATGGTAATGCAGAGACATTGGGGGTTCAGAAGTGATGTACACAGAGTGACGTATCACAAGAGAGTACAAAAAGTCAAGCGTTTTGATAGTTGAGGGCTTCTTTCACGATTGCTGAAGTTCAGCAGGCCAAATCACCCCAGTGAGCTGGACTGGTTGAGAATAGCTATCTACTCTCCTATTTGCTCAACATGAGGCCACCACACAAGTCAGGAAGAACACCGAGCAACATGACGTTGTGAATTTGTGAGGGAGAAAAGATGGCATAACCTAGGGACATCCTAATCCGTTCTCAAATATTGGTATTGGGGCCAGTCAGTCGCTTGGCAAAAGAGGCATTTTTTGACTGATTGTATTGGCTTTATTGAGCATGAACTGACAAAGGACAGTAAAACAAAGAATCTCTCATAAACAGAAAGCACAATTTGTGGCAGGACGCAGCTAAAAAGTATGCAGTGTGGAAATGTTTTAAATTGGAAAATGAAAGCAGTCCAACAGCCACTTGTAATGTCTGTAATATGAGCATTTCGCAAGGTGGTAGTAACAGCACTACGTTCAATAATACCAATTTGATTTTGATTATTAAAAAATAAACACTCAGTGAAATACAGTTTACACAGGTAACTCAGATCATTCAGGCAAAGGCTTCAACACACAATGGAGGATAATTTTAAAATGAGAGAGAAATTTCCTCGAGATGACTACAAGTTTAAATAGATAACAGAGAGGGTACTCAAATTCATCAATTTTGATAACCAGCCCATCGCTGAGAATACAGGTCTTTGCCATCTGCTCTGCAGACATGGACCTGCAGAGCATGTAAACACTGAAATAGACAAGTAACGGGTCCATGTCATTTTCTGGGACAATGCAAAATATGTGAGAAAAAAAATGGATGATATGGGGATACCAAGCGCGGGCTGCATCGCGCAAATACTTTGGCTGGTTGTACACAAGGGTGTGCTTTCTCAGCACAGCATTACAGACGAACTGGCTAAAGCAATGATGATTGTAGGGCATGTTAAGCAGTCACCACAGGTCTATGTTTGTCTGGAAGATATCCAGATTGATGTGAAAATGCCAGCCAGGCACCTACAGCAAGATGTGCACATTAGATGGAACAGCACACACTACATAATGCAGAGCCCTCTGGTCCTCTGGTGTCTATGCAGCTGACCACAACCTTCCCGCTAAACTGGTAGCGAACCAGTGGACAATAATAGACAAGGAAGTTGAGGTTTTAGCTCCCTTTTAAGAACTGAGCGCTGAGACTGAACTGCAGCTGAAGTTATCCCTGCCATAACGGTCCTTAAACGTGTGCTTTCTTGAGAGCACAGCACTGACCAGGGAATCAAGATAATAAAAAGTACTCTCCTAGAGGCACTGGAGAGACACTTCAGCCAAGTTGTGACTAAGCCAATCCACTGTATTGCCACTTAAGTGGATCCCATATACAAAGACAGGAAAGTCCAGTAAACCTACCTTTTGAATACTATGATAAAGTCTATTTTGCTTTATAATGAATCAGTTGTAAATCAGCAGTATTATTTAAGCTATTTTCTTTTCTCTTTTTAGTTATTTATTTTTTTATACAGATTTAGTGCTTTTAAATGGTTAGATGATGTAATGATGTTACACATCATTTATCTCTTTTCAGATACTTCACAAATTCAGACAACCTGAGGGATGCTATCGACACTCTCATTCAAGAGGTGTAGAAGATGGAGGTAAGGAGGGCTACCAATGAAATGTCAGAGGCAGACACTGTGAAAAAGGCACCACATCAAAATGATTTTCCTCAAAAAGAAACTTCACTTTATTTTGAAGTGTGAATGAGAGTATAGATAACTGAATGAGAGAGGGGAAAAACCCCTGTAGCACGTCCAGTAAAGGCACTTTAAAAACTGGCCTTCCTTGATAACAAGAGCAACTTGCAATTTTTACCAGCCGTGACAGCAAAGCTGGTATTGTTTTCACCTTTTGAGTCTGTGTGTTTGTGTGTGTGTGTGTGTGTGTGTGTGTGTGTGTGTGTGTGTGTGTGTGTGTGTGTGTGTGTGTGTGTGTGTGTGTGTGTAGCAAAATGTGGTCCTGGAGACACCTACTATAGCGGGAACTACCAAAGAGGCAGTTCTGAGTCATTTGGCAGGTGTTTATCTGTCTGTCTGTCTGTCTGTGTGTCTGTCTGTTTGTTGCCAGATTCTTTTTTTACTATGATAGCATCACAACCGTGCATGATGCAGTCACGAAACTTTAGAGGTTTTGTAGTTGAGATCAAAATGAAGGCCAAATTTAAAGATGGCATGGTCCGACCAATGAGTACTAATGTAATGATGTAGTAATAACTACTGAGTACTCATGGGTCTGAACGTCAACATGTTAACAGGCATCATGGCTGGTGTGATCCTATCGGAAGATGGTCTCTAGTATTATTATGATATTCAGGTTTTACTGTGTTGCTGGTGCTCCAAAAAGTAGAAATTGATTTGGGTTTTTTTTCCATGTTCAAGCTGCTAAACCAATTTAAGTGGCATTGAGATTGCTGTTGTTCACTTTTAGTACACTAAGCAGAATTACTAAGCAGAATTGTGATTTTTATTGGTTGTCACTGTGAATGTTAAAGTTAAGCTATTGGACAACTTCAAAGTGGAATTGTGATTATATTACTAATTTTGAGTGTTCTAGTTTTACTACTACAATGCTGCACTAAGCGGAATCGTGATAAGAGCCATATAAGAAAAACATTAACGAACAGCCTGGATGCAGGTATTTTTTTCTTAATGAATTGCAGAGCTCTTCAATTGTCAAGCATATACACTGGATTCAGTTTAATAACTTTAATGTACTTAAAGTGTGCACGGTGTTGATGTCACTATGAGCAGGACACTCTCGCCCTATGAATTGATGACAAGGCGAGCAATAAGGCTCCCGACAGGATCCCCACCCAGTGCGAGATTAATGTACTATTTCACGACACCTTAGTGAACTACCTGAGGGTTTCAGAAGAGACTGTTAGAGAAAATGAACAGACAGAGCAAGCAGTGGGTGGCAACTAGAAAAAGGGTCTAAAGTCATGTTGAAAGTTTTGATGCCTCAAGGTTTACAGCTACCCGGCCTTTTAGTGTCTTACTAACTGCACCATACTCAGTGTGCTCAAGAGACAGGTGGCATAATATTTTAAATGTGAAACCAACCACCTTGTAATCTCCTTACAGGATGAAGCCCCCTGGATTATTTGAAGCACCATATGGTGCTCTCCAGATAACAATAATGGATGACTGTTATTTCCTTGCTGCTTGCTGTGTTTTGTTCTTCTATCTTCTGTCTATATTGGGATCATCTCTTACCAATCATGGGGACAAGGGGGGTCACATATGGCGCACTGGCTTCAGCCCAATGTTACACTTACACAAAACTCAATTTTACCATGTTCCCACAGGCCAAAGCTGACTTGCAAACAATGGAATATCCTTTGGAAACATTGTGTTGTACTATGTACTACCTGGGTTATACTTTAGACTCCATCATCACTTTGACAGTCACTTTCATTCCCCAGGTAGTGGGTATGAAGGTGTTTTCTCAAGGATCCCAAGGAGCTCAGACACAAAAATTCCCACTGTAACAAACAGGTCAACAGTTGTACTCACACCCTTGTTCAATTCTGACAAATTTCTGGCCTATCCCAAATTGATATGATTAATAACACATTTGGTCTCAACAGTCTTAGATCAAAATGTAGTATTTATACATCATTGGGAGGAGGTAAGATTGCATCAAATGAGTCACTTATTAATGACCAAGAACCTTTCTCACTTTGCTATGATTCCTTCTTAAAGAGTACTATGCTTTCAAATATCTCTACCATCAAAATAAGAACAGGGCAGAAATGCACCAAAGTTTTTCGAGTAGAGCGAATAGGAATTATGAGAACTGTCTAATCTAATCCAAAAACAATTTCAGCAGGCTTGAGTTATAGATTAGGACACAAAATGTGACGCACAGAATGTTCCAACTGCATTATCAAGCCTACCTTAATAATTGTTGCCGAGGAGTCTTCCAGGATAATATAGGTTATGCAGTTTCACAGACGGGTTACCTTTCTTACCCCACATGGAATCCACCAATGGTTTTAATACCGAAATCCACATCTCTGTCTGAGTGACACACTCACTTTGCTATAGTAGAATGATGAGTAACTTCACAGTTCCTCATTTGGCTGGAACGTGAAAGTATTTGCTCTAAAAAGAGTCTAAAACATATAGTATACACCCATCAAGCACTGTATTAAGAACACCTGTACAACTGTTTTATTCATGCAATTACCAAATCAGTCAATCATGAGGCAGCAGTGCAATGCATAAAATCGTGCAGGTGGATGTCAGGTAAATGATTTCAGTGGCCTCCCCAGTCACCGGATCTGAATCCAATAGAACACCTTTTGAATGTGGTAGAATGGAAGATTGGCAGCATAAATGTGCAGCTGACAAATCTGCAGAAATTATGTGATGTAATCATGTCAACATGGAGAACTGTGTGGAGCAGGCATCAGACATTACAACAGGTATTTTTCTCACCTACTGTGAAGAACTAATCGTGCCTCCTCAGTGGCTGACGAATTTCCAAACAGCTGTCCTGAACTGAGGCAAAATGGCCAATATCTTTTCTTCTCATAAATGCAACACTGCTCTTCCAACCTCCTATAGAAGGGACAACTGATAAGTCAGGGAAAGCCCACATAAACAGCAACAATAATATTACAGCTCAGCCCTTTTCACACAGAACCTCATCTTAGTGTTCATGATCCCTGTATATTTACAAAGTCAAAAATTAATGGCTACCTGAGAGACAAAAGGATTCCCCCATTTGATACCAGTTGTGGTGGAAAGTGAAAACACCATTCCCCTTTTTTCTGATGGGAGACCCCATGGCATACCCCCTGATGCCCTATGTGATGAAAGAATATACTAACAGCAGAGTGAACCCACAGTAACAGTACTTTGGCTTGTCTCTGTGCAAGTCAAGAATAGTGACTGAATGCTCTTCTGGACCTTTGAAGGCAAGATCTGGAGCGAAAGATCTGTAAATTCAAATTATTAATGAATGAAATGTTTTCACTAACATTGAACGGGTGTAAACAAGTGTGAACATGTTACAGCAAACATTCACATTTAAAACAAACTGCTGTAAGGGGAGATTAACAGTTGGGGAATTGTGTGGTCAAATGGTAATGACAAATTCATTTTTAAAAAGTAAATAAAAAAAGAAATTTGGATATTTCAACAAAGAGGAATTTGGTGATCTCGGCTCATGAGAAATCAATAACAAGTTCCTTAGGAATTGATGAATTTATTACAGGCACAGTACTGGGATTTGTTCTCTCCTGGTGCTGACGGGGAGCTTGACCAATGTGTGGGGGTACTAAGGAAATATTCAATTTTTCATGACTTCAGAGTTACTTTATAAGGAAATTCTCGTATTTCAATAAAAGCTGTACACAGCACATTCGATATAAATGCAGTTTTTAATTGAATTTAGTGAAAGACTATACAACAAGATAGCTATAAGCCTAATACAAATGACCACAAGGCAATGACAAAAATGTTTCATGTGCAAAGGTGAAAGACTTTGGCACTGGCACCCATACGCCCAGCAAAAACAATACAATAAATCCAAAATGTGACATTAAGAATGGGCCCTCGAAGACAATGTCTGGGTCTGACTCGTCTACGTATTCATTTTTTTCTTGCAGTTGTCTCTTCTTGATCAGAAAAAGGTCCATCACAAGAGCTTGGCGGGGTTTAACTGGGGCTGTGCAGATTTGGGATGGGGCTATAGCATCCCCTAGCCCCAGTGAAGTGCCATACTTGATTTGTTAGAATTTTTTTAAAGGGAAACAGGGAAAGAGAGAGAGAGAGAGAGAGAGAGAGAGAGAGAGATAGATAGATAGATAGATAGATAGATAGATAGATAGATAGATAGATAGATAGAAATAAAGAAACGGATATATGACTGATATACTGTACATACCTTTGGGCTATTAGTCTGCTTCTCTAACCTCTGGGCTACCTAGCGCCCAAGTTTCCCATCTATTATTTGTACCAGTCCACCCTAATATATATAGCAGGCTATATATAGGGTATAGTATCTGACCAATCCCCGGACGTACTACATGTAGTTAAGTGAGTTTTTTAATAAAGGCTATTTTGAAATTACTGCATGTTGAAATTCAGTCATTTAAGTCAGTTATTGTTGGAGCAAAGTAGACGTCTGAAAATTTGCTCTCAGTTTTAACCTAGAACTGCAAATCACCAAAATCATTATTGCTGAGTCAGACTCTGGGGTTATAATCATAGGTCTATAAGTAACTATGTCTTATCTGTTTGATATAAATATATATCCATCTCATTTTCAGGTGGTGCCACCTGCATTTTGTCCCTGTCAGGTTACAGCTGTATAAATATATTTAAAAATTTAACGTAACATACTGTAGGATTCCAGCACTTAATCACCCATTAAGAATATTTAAGTTTTGTAAATGATGAATGAGTGGACTACACTGCATAAAACGTAATAGAAGTTACTGATTCGATTAAATTAACCTAAACTGTACTTGTCTTTATTTACCCATTGACATGGTGAATCATAGTTCAGACTATGTAAAATCTTTGTGGAACAGGCACGTGTTGTATATGTTTGTGTGAAAGTGTAGTCATTGAGATATTACACTGACACTCTCAGCAGGAGTGGCCCCTGTCTCTCATCAGCCAGCTCTGTGCGTGTCTGTGTTTAAGTGGGTGGTTTTCATTTCTTGCTAATTACAGTCAGGACCGGAAGTATTTGGACAGTTACACATTTTTTGTACTTCAGGCTCTGAGCTTCAGGACATTCAACATGAAATAAAATAATGGATACTACATTAAAGTGGCAAATCTCAGCTTTAATTTGAGTCGGTTTACGTCAAAAGAGCTGTGTGGGAGATATAGCCCTTCAAACACATAGTACCTAAATTTTAGGGGTTCAAAAGTAAATGGACACTTGGCTACAAAATGTCTCTTGGGCAGCTGTGTGTCATGTCAATGTTAGTACATGCACAAAAAGAGCTAACACGTGAACTCAGAGTCAATTGAGAGTTGCCACTTAGATTGAGGTGGAGCTGTCTGTCTATAGAAAAGGGAAGAGGTGCAAGTGAAGAAGATAATAATGAGGCTAAAAAAAAAAGGTATAAATCTATCAGAGAGATATCAAAGGTAGTTGGTTTGCCAAAATCAGCAGTTGGGTATACTCTAAAAAAGCAGGTGATTACAGCAAAACTAGAAAATGTCAAACAACTGTTAGACCAAGGAGTTCAAGTCTTGTGGACGAGCAGAAAATCACTTGCATGGTGAAGGAAAAACCCCTTATGACTGCACAGCAAGTAAAGAATGCTCTCCAGGGTGTAGGCAGACATGTTTCCTTCTCAACGATCAAGAGAAGACTTCATGACCATAACTTCAGAGGATTCACCACAAGATGCAAACCCCTGGTAAACCTAAAAAAACATAAAGGCCAGGCTGCAGTTCACAAAAACACACAAAAAGAAACTGGTAGAGTTCTAGAACAAAGTTCTGTGGGCTGATGAAACAAAAATCAACCTCTATCAAAATGATGGAAAGAGGAAAGTGTGGAGAAAATGGGAACCACTGATGACCAAAAGCTATTACCTCATCTGTCAAATGAGGTTCTGCTTTGGCTTGGGCATGTATGGCTGCCAACTGAACTGGCACAGTGGCATTTATTGATGATATCACTGCTGATGGAAGAAACGGGATGAATGCAGAGGTATATTGGAGAATTCTGTGAGCTCTGATTCAGTCAAATACATCAAATTAATTTGACAACATTTCATCATTCAGCAGGACAACGATCCTAAACATACAGCCAACACAACCTTAGAGCTTTTCAGGGTGAAGAGGTGGAATATCTTCAACTGGCCAAGTCAATCACCCTCAATCCAACTGAGCAGCATTCCACTTACTAAAGACCAGACTAAAGGCAGAGAGGCATCACAACAAGCAAAAGCTGAAGGATTCTGCAGTAAAGCTCTGGGAGAGCATCACCTAGGAAGTTACAAAGCATCTGCTGATGTCTTTGGGACTTCAGGCAGTCATTGACTGCAAAAGATTCTCCACAAAATAATAAATATGATGATTTTGTTTGACTTCGTGTGTATCTGTCCAATTACTTTTCTATATTTATGTAGACTTATTCAAATTAAAGGTGAGAAATGGCACTTTAATGTAATATCCACTATTTTATTTCAAATTGAATATGCTGAAGCTCAGAGCCTGGAGAACGCAAAATGTGTAACTGTCCAAATACTTCCAATCTTGACTGTACTAATACCTCGACCAGGGTTGGACATGGGTCTGCCCAGCTTTTATAAACTGGAATAGAAATTAAATAACATCGTTGTTTAAATGTCATTTAAGTGACCCTTCGAGAGAGAGAGAATGCATGGACGATCAAGACAGAGCGAGTGTGCAGATGGACAAGGCAGAGGGATGAAGCTGAAACTTAACTTTTATCTGATAAATTATTCAATTTAATAATGCAATACTAAGGTTTATGAGTGAAGTGTTTGAGTATACACAGTAGACTGGAGTCTACGCTGACAGTGAGAAGCAGGGTGACCTCTGTCAAACAAAAAGGTCCAAGATGGTTCCGACACACATTGAGTAGACCCACGTCATACACATGTCTGCTGACTGGAATTGGTGTTATTCTGCAGGGTGTGTAACCTTAACAAAACTTGTATGGTTTATGATAGGACACTACTGATAACGGATGAAGAAAGTTGGAAGTCTAACAAGTAAAATGGCCTATGACAAAACCTTTGACCAAATGGCTGTAAAATTATCACAGGAAATCACATAGATTAAAGAAATAGAATAATCAAACAAGTTAAATGAACATTAATCTTGTAATAGCATTACAGAAATACTTTTACTAAATGAGTTTTTCAACATGGCACGAATATCCTGACTTTCTCAATACACTAATGTAGTGTATGTATGCAATCTGAAAAGCTTATTGCAAAGCTGTGGGTAACTCGTCTCTTGTAGGTGTGGCACATTCTGTGTATTCTGGGGGCCATGTTACTGGTGCTAAGTAATTTTACAAAGTCTGCCACCCTTTCACAAGTGGAAATGCTTGGTCTAGACATTTGAATTGATTGGCACATTTTCATTAACAAAATTGATGAGGGGTGATTCCATTAAGTGATCAAAGGACTTCAGGATCTGTTATAGGGTTCTAAACAGGAAAGAGAGGGGTTTTACTTTCCTGGATCAGAGGTCAAAGGAAAATGGGTTTTACTGTTGTGTTGGTTGATGCTGTGGAGGAGTCGCTGATAGTAGTTAAATTGTTTTTACAGATTTTGTATCCTGTAAATATTTATCATTTCCTAATACTGTATAATTTTTGTATGTTTTGTTTTGTTCAGAAACTCTTTATGCTGCTGTTCTGGCCAGGTTTCCCTTAAAAACAGGGCTTCGACCTCAATGGTACTCACTTTCAAGTTAAATAATCAAAATGAAAATTTATTTTAGAATAGAATAGAATAGAATAAATTTGGAGAAGAATATAATAGACTAGAATAGAATAGACTAGAATAGAATAAATTATTGTCCTGCTGAGACAGGAACATTGTATTTTCAGTTTGCACATATTTCAATATATGTATTTTATTCTTCGTCCCATCAGTGTTATATTTGTTATTTCTGGAGTGCTGAGTCTTTAATGAAGCAATTTCTGCCACATACTGAGTTAGGAACATATCATGGTCTTAAACATTAAAACTTGTGCATCCAGCCATACACTCAGTGAGCACTTTATTAGGGAATATTTGTACACCTGCTTATTCATGCAATTATCTAGTCAGCCAATCATGTGCCAGCAATGCAATGCATAGAATCATGCAGGTACAGGTCAGTAGCCTCAGTGAATGTTCACGTCAGACATCAGAATGGGGAAAAATGTGATCTCAGTGGCTTTGACCATGGCATGATTGTTAGTGCCAGATAGGCTGGTTTGAGTATTTCTGAAACTGCTGATTTCCTTTGATTTTCATGCCCAGCAGTCTCTAGAGTTTACTTAGAATGGTGTGGAAAAACGAAAAACATCCATTGAGTAGCAGGTCTGTGGATGTAAAACGCCTTGTTGATAAGAGAGGTCAGAGGAGAATGGCCTGACTGGTTGGAGCTGACAGAAACACTATGGTAACTCAGGTAAACACTCTTTACAAATGAGGTGAGCTAAAAAGCATCTCAGAATGCATAAAACATCGAACCTTGAGGTGAATGGGCTACAACAGCAGAAGACCACATCGGGTTCCACTCCTGTCAAACAGAAGAACAGAAATCTGAGGCTGCAGTGGGCACAGGCTCACCAAAACTGGACAGATGAAAACTGGTAAAACTTACCCTGGTCTGAGGAATCTGGATTTCTTCTGAGGGATGCAGATGGCAGGGTCAGAATTTGGTGTCACCATCATGAATCCATTTACTTAACCAGTCTCATGTCAGCAGTACAGGCTGGTGGTGGTGTAATGGTGTGGGGAATGTTTTCTTGACACACTTTGGGCCCCTCCATACCAATCAATCATCATTTGAATGCCACAGCTTATCTGAGTATTGTTGCTGACCATGTGCATGCCTTTACGGCCACAATTTACCCATCTTACTTACTTAGGTACTTCCTGCACGATAATGCCTCATATCACAAAGCAGAGGTCGTTCCAAACTGGTTTCATGAACATGACAAAGAATTCAGTGTACTTCAACGGCCCCCCTAGTATTAGTATGTGTTCTAATAAAGTGCTCACTATCAGTAAGTAACTTACAAAGCTTTTGTGGGAAAACTTTCATCAAAATTTCCCCTTTAATTGACAATGCTGGGCTGCATTTATAGCACCGAGATACTTCACTGTTCCATCCCACAGGCATTTCCTTTTTACCACGTTTTCGCATAAGGGTTTCTTTTATCAGTCTTTCTAGTAAGCTGAAACAAGACACTGGACTTTCCAACTATATTCCAAGCTAAACGGGTATCTTCTACTCTACTACTTACTGGTATGATGTGAGCTCCTTATTTCAGAGTATGAAGGGGTGTGCCAGATGAAACCCTGCTTCGAGGCTTATATAGCTATGCAGAAAACCACTTGACCTATGACAAATGAGGCTTCAGTGTTGTATAGTTTGTACTAGAGTTTAGCAGAGTATTTGTCATTATTATTATTATTATTATTATCATCATCATCATTATTAGTGGTAGTAATACTAGTAGTAGTAATAAGAGTAGTAGTAGGAGGAGGAGAAGTGAGGATTCACTCCAGTACTAGCATTCACGAAGGTGGTACAGGTGTATCCTTACAAGCACTGGAGTTCTTATGTTCAATAGCATCCTCAGTGCCATGTGAGAGGGTGTTTTCCAAGGCTGTGGAAGTCATTTAAAGAAGAGGAAAAACCTCAAACCAGGCACATTGAATGTGTAGCAGCCAAATCATTCATGAGCCTTTTACTATAAAGAACAATCAGCCCCACTGCTTCAGAAAGCCTCATTTAGCCATCACTACCTGGAGCTGATGAGTTGAAAAGTTGGCTCTTGAAAGCAGAGCTGCCTCATCTAATCTCCACCAAGGCACCTCACTGTCTTCTTCAGGCCCACGATCAGGGTGGATCTAAGGGTACAGATTACCCCGGCCCAGGGCCCCGGAGGAGCCCATGCAGAGGTCATGCAAAGGTCTATGGTTGACCCTTAAATGGGATCGAGTACAACAGTTTACTTACTGACTTATATCACTGACAATACAATTTATTTATATTTACATGAGTGTTGAAAACAAATTTCAACTTGTCATCTAATACAAGTGAGTGTGTAACGCTGGATTCGGAAATGGCTCTTAGAGACTCCTATGGCCGTACTCACCCCTGAGGTCAGGAAGGATCGGACCTCTGTATTTTTTCCGAGGTGTATATAATAAAAGGCGCAAAATAATTGCCTAAAAATAACTCTACTTCAGTGCTGCAAATATTGTATTGTACAACGCCAAAAAAAACGACTTTCTCATCTGATCACCGGCAGCATCATTCAAAGGAATTTAGGCTATTTTTTGCTAACCCTCTACTTAGTATTTTTTCCGTTTCACGGCAGTGGTTCAGACTTATGCTTTTGACGGCTGTTGAAGGACCACTAGACTAGTATTACTGCATTAGAATAGTATTACTGTATATCATTGTACAGAACATATTTGGCTTAGGTTTATGTACTGTTTGAGAGATATTTCTATAATTCCCATTGATATGGTTTTAAAGTTATTGTTCCTCCAAACATCCTAAAATTCATATATGTATGTATGCCCCTGAACCCCCGTAGCAAGCTCAGCTTTTGGACTTCGGTATTTTTAAAACCATGCTTACAGGAGACTGCATCTGTGTCACTACAAGGCTAATAGCCAAGAGTTTATTTGAAATTGATCATGTTGGTATTAGAACTAAGGGTGGGTGGCTGGTGGTGATGCTGAAGTGGGTGTGGATGATGGGCCCAATTTGGAAAATTCTGTCCCCGTGTCGATAATCTCTAATGGCTGGCCTGGTCTGGTTTTTATAAGCGGTTGGCAACCAGCATATTAAATGCATTACCACCACCTTTACGGAAGTTTTAATTGGACTTTATTATTTGTAACCCACAGAAGACAATCCACAAATATGTAACATGATCCACAAATATTTCACCATCCTCCACTGATTTTCATCTCCAGTGAAACTTTTCTTTGATAGTATACTTTTGAATATTTTATCACAATTAACCTGTTTTACATTTATATTCAAATAAATATGAACCTACTTTTGAGAATTGTGTTTGTAGTATACAGTCTTGCATAAGCAAAGTATAATCCAAATTATCTTTAATTACTGTTTGAGTTGTACAATATATATTTATTTATGTTTAATACACGTGACAACTTCCTGACCGAGTTGTTTAAGAAATTTTTGTAAAAGTCTATGAAAAGCATAGTAGTTATGTATTCTATAAAGCCCACTCAGGATTGACTTATAACATACTTTGATGTGAAATTATTTAAGCATTCTTAAAGCTAATGCACTCTTTGTTCAGTCTTACATATAATACACTAGGGAGACTCACCGAGAGAGACTAGGGAAAAGTTGGCGTTGCAGTATATGAAAGAAAGTTTTTCACAAGCTCGGAGGAAAGATAAATATACCAAGTTAGCATTGACTAATTCTGCGCTAAAATAAGTATTGAGTGTTAAAATCAGCCTATATACAATATAACTGATAAAAGAGAACGATCCATGCAGCAAAAAGAGAAGAAAGAAGCTGAAAACAGTGACATGAATGCCATCTTGGCTGAAATCAGGTCACAGAGTGATGAGTTTAAGACACCTGGGATGCGTCACTCAAATCACAGATTAATGAAGTGCAAAACTCCCAGACTGTAAATTGTAATGGCTTGAGCAACTTAAGATGAAAAATTAGATGAGGTTAAAACTGAGATGGACAATAAAGTAAGGCAAATTCAAGATAACCCTGGATATCGGAGAACTTTCTGGTAGGAATAATAGGGTGAAGGCAAAACTGGATGAAGCAAAGCACCTGGCCTTCAAATTCCAGTCTGATATGTCTATCATTATTGTGGGCCTTCTGTTTGTTGAAGGGGAAATCCCTTTGTAGAGAGTGAAATCTTCACTATCTCAGAGATTACATTATGATCCTATACTGAGACCGTTAATGTGGAGTGGATGCGGCCAAGAGAATGCATGGCAGGTGTAATCAAGGTGGAACTTTGAACCCAGCAGGATAAAGTGGAGTTTGGGGGATAATGAAAGATTTGGTAATTTTTGCATTCGCTCTGTCACAAACAGGGAGGATGATCAACTTGAACTTTAGGACCCTTCTCAGTGAACACGTGCTTGGAAAGGAGTATTTCCTGACTGGGAGTGGGAGATTGATGAGGTGTGATCGGCTAGAGCCAGTGAACAGTGCCAGCCATATCACAAGGAGCCGTGGGTGAAGGGGGAAAGGATCTGGAGAAATGATCGGTAACTGTCCAACCTGCAAATGTTACCAATCTTGTTGTGTCAAATGTTGACAATCTCGCATTACTGCATTGGGACATTAACTGTTGGACCATTTGGAACTCCCATAATGTAACACATTCAAAAGACAATGAAGCCACTGACTTCCAGGTTTATACCTGGTTTGGACACAACTGAACAATTCACATAAAGACAGTTACAGGGTCTGAGGGAGTTGGTTTTCTAGTTAAAAACAAATTGTTTGAGTTTATGAAGTTAAAGTTAAGGACAAATCAGTGGAAGGGATAATAGTGCCACAATTTAAAAATAGGTTTTCTGGATACTGTTTTCTTATTTTTACCTGCTATTTACATCCAGAAAGATCCACAAGATCAACTGGTCCTCATTCCTTTTTGGGGCATTTAACAGCTCAGATGATGTGGAATCTGTTTATTTGTGCGGAGATTTCAATAGTATTGTTAGCTTTGGTGATTGTATTAGTGATGTGGATAATATTTCTATCAAGAATAATTTAGACAGCACTGTTAATAGCTATGGGAAAATATTGAGTTTCTGAGTGCTGCAAAATGTTGTGTGCTCAATGGTAGATGATAAATTCACTTCAGTTTCAATTAAAGGAAAAGCAGGAGTAGATTATATTTCAACAATTCATTTGACGATGTTTGAAGGAAATAACTAGTTTTAAAAGAGTCACTGGAATCTGAAATGAAAGCAGATGTAAATAACCGTTACATGTTTTTGGATGTAAGTTTTTCTATAGAAGAGGTAAAAAATTTAATAGATAAATGTAAACTGAAAAAAGCTACTGGAATTAACAAAATTTTCAATGAAGTCTTGAAGTCGCCGAGGTTGTTTAATGTGTTATAATAATTGTTACAGTCTTGTTTTGACAGAGGCATTATTCCTACTCTGTGGCACAAGACTGTTATTAAACCTATTCCTAAATCTTAAACAAATTTATACAGGGGTATAAGTCTTAGTAGTTGTGTGTAGAAAATTGTATTCCTCACGTTTAAATTGCAGACTTGTAGACCACCTTGAGAGACAAGGTTTGCTAGTGGATGACCAAAATGAATTTAGAAAAGCCAGAGCATGTATTGATCACATCTATGCAGTCATTTCAATAATACGTGCAAGAGTTAAGGAGACTAGACCTACATTTGTTTGTTTACTTGATTTCAAGAAGACATTTGACTGGATTAATACGGAACTTCTTCAGAATTGGTTGTTAAATTCTGTCGTTAATGGGAAGTTTTATTATGCCATTAAGTCTCTTTATCAAGCACCTGTTGCCTGTGTTCAGGTTAATGAATACACAACGGGGGTTTTTCCAACAATTTGGTGTGAAGCAAGGAGATGTTTTGTCTCCAACATTGTTTTCCACTTATATTAATGATTTAGCTCTTCAAATTAAAGCTTCTAGCTTGGGAGTTAAAGTTGATGATCAGATTGTGGGCTTTTATTATTACATGCGGATGAAGTAGTTTTACTTGCTGAACATGAAAAAGAGCTGCAGATTATATACTGAACAATGTTGCAGAATGGTGCTAGTAATGGAGACAAATCAAGACAAAACACTATTAGTACTTTTTAGACAAAAGTCATTGGCTAGAAGTTAAGTTGTTTATAATTTTCGTTCAACTTGCTGTCATATACTGATCAATACAAATATCTTGGCTTGACGCTGGACGAGTACATGACATTTAAAGAAGCTGTTAGTGTTCTAGTGGAGTCAGCAGTTAGACCACTGGGATCTGTACTGAACAAAGGTAAACAGTGTGGTAATCTGGGATTCCATACTTACACACAACTCTATAATTCATGTGTGTGTCCTGTATCTGACTATGCTTCTGGTGTTTGGGTTTTCCATGATCATACAAGTTGTAACACTGTACATCATAGAGCTATTCGATCTTTTTCGTGAGTCCATCAATTTTCTTCAATTCTGGCCATTAGTGGAGATATAAGATGGGAACCTCCAAACATCAGATATAAGTGGCAAATGCTTCAGCTTTGGAATAGACTTGTGAAGATATCTGATCAGAGACTCACTAAAAAGATACTTAACTGGGACACTTCACATGGCCATCCCTGGGCTGATGAGTTGAAATCCTTACTTTATTTGAAAAATTTGTCATTTATTTTCAAGAAGATGTTACTTTGTGATATTCAGGAGATTAGGAGCAAAATGTTTCTCATGTGTAGAGAAAAATGTTCTGTGCATATATGGTATAAACAAAAATGACTAAATTATTGTCTCTTGAAGAATAGCTACAGTGTAGAACCTTGCGTGAAGTATAAATTAAACAATAGACAAAGACCCTTTTGTGCACAGTTATTTTCAGCAGCACCATTAGCCCTAGAAACCATCAGGTTTAATGCGATTCCAGAGGACAGACCTTGTAAATTGTGTGAACAAGGTGATATTGAGAAGGAGGTTGATTTTTTTGCTTTGCTGTCCTATCACCGAAGACGTAAAGGATGTACTTTTTAGTAAAATGTCCTCTATTAATGTTTCTTTTGGCTGGATTATTATGAAAAACATGAGTTCTGCTTCAGAAAGGGGGCTTTTTTGTAGCAGATTTTATTTACCAAACTTGGGGGAGAAGGTAGAATACTTTGTTTAATAGCAAGCTGTAAAATAACTTGCAATTACCTCCGCAAAAGTGGTTATGTTTTAACCTGTGTCTGTATGTTGGTTTGTTTGTTTGCTGATTTGTCATTAGGATTATGCAAAAAGTACTGAACCGACTTGCACCAAACTTGGTTGAGGGATGGGGCATGGGCCAGGGCAGAACCCCCTTAAATTTTGTTTTGGTCCGGTAAAAAGGGCAGCTCCAGGAAGTTTTTTATTATTTCCTTAACATTGCAAGATAGGGCATTTTTTGGCGGAGGAATGCGCTTTACTGAATGCAAGTCTAGTTTTGTAATGAAATTAAATGTTTGAACACTCCAACTGTACTTTTGGTGTCTTGTAAGCACATGAGGGTTGGGCACTTTGTGTGCATGATATGAAAATAAAATACAATACATTACTTTGTTTTGTTTTTTTAATGTTGTTGACACCTTATGTCCAATTTGGGTCAAATATGTATAACATTATTACAGTCTGAGGTTGGAGAGGATTTATTGCCACCCTGAGCATCTCCATTTGTCGGTCACTCAGGGGGATTTCAGTTTCTGGCAGAAGAATGAAGTGTGTAACTAGTTGAAGTTTTAGCTGTAGTACTAGTAGTAATAGTTTGGAAGTAATGTAATAGCATTAGTACTGGTATGTAGTACATAATACAATAATTGCAATGTAATAGTAGTAATTTTTATGTAAAAGCGGTATGTCAGACTGTAGTTAAACTCAAGAATAGTTCAGTATAGTTTGTCTTGTCTTCCTTTTCTGTGTAAAAGGAGTGTAATAGCAGTGATATAAGTGTAATATTAGCATAATAGCTTATAACGAGTACAAAGAGTATCATAGTAGTGTAAAAGTGGTGGTGGTTTCTAGGGTGTTGCTAGGTGGTTAGTTGTTAGGTGGTTAGTAGTCGCAGTTGTAGTAGGATTAGTGGCAGTATTAGTATCCGCAGTAGTAGTAATAGTAATAGTAGACTAGTATGGTAGATATGACATCAGCAACTAGACCGTGGATTCAAAAGAGGTGGCTCACTTGATCACAGTTTAATGCACACGAGGTGAAAATGCTGTAGTTTTGGAAGTCCAAAAGCACCAGCACTTCCCCAGAGCTTATTGGGTGTTGGCTACTGTCCTTCTCACCTTACATTTGTGGATTTTTTTCTACAGATCAGCTGCTGCACAAATTGGACAAAAATCCACAAGCAAATAGGAGGGAAGTCACAAATGTCACGTGACAGGAAGCGATCCACAAATTTGCGAAACCCATTTCACGTGTACAGGTGGATCCACAAATGCATAAATGTTTACAGAGTGAGTTATGCATATTTGCAAACTGCTCCATATTCTTGTGGATGTAATTTTACACAATACAAATAAAAATATACATGTTTGTGGATAGTTAAATATTTGTGGATCATGTTACACTTTGTGGATTGGCTTCTGTGGGTTACAAATAATTATGTCCAACAAAAACTTCCCTACACCTTCTGCTTCGGAATGTGAAATGCCTCGATGTTTTGGTTCCACGTTTTTATACAGGACCCTCATGATGCCATGCTAGAGCTGCAGGCAAATCAGAGAATCGGATTTGCCATTATGCAGAGTGATCTGGGATAATGAAACTAGACATCCTTTCAATCCTTTGTTTAATTGCAGGCAATTTAACCGGATTCAAGTCAGTGTTTTGGAGCATCACTACTTGAGCTATTGTAGAAATGACATCTCTGATGCTTATAGAAGAAACAAAGTTATTTATCATAATAATAAATGCACAGTCAGTCATATACTGTATGAAGTAATACAAGTCATGTGGAATAAGCCTACCATTGCAGAAATAAATTTGGAGAAAAAAAATAATTCTGATAGCATTTCTGTATTGATCCCCCCTATCGTCCTTGTCTGTACAGACATGCTGATGGATTTCTGGACACTACACTCTAATAAGTATAAAGTAGTAACCGTAGCTCCACATTGACCCACTACAAAAGTAAAACACTACTTACACATTGATGCTTACATATTAAGATAAAAATGTCATATATCAGCAATTTTTCTACATGGGTACTTTTACTTTTGATACTTAAGCTATGTACATTTACTTAAGTAGGATTTTGAATGCAAGACTTTTAAATGTAATGGAGAGTTTTTACATAATGGTATTGGTACTTTTACTTAAGAAAAGGACCTGAGTACTTCTACCACTACTGCTAACGTACAGATATGTTTATAGTGCGTGGTATTTATGTTTATGTTATACTGCGGACAACTTTGTGCACTGCTAGATATTTGTGAGACATTTTTTTCTGTTTTTGGAACTGTAAATGCACAAAATACACACTAACTTCACTAATACCTCTGTAGAAAGCGAACCTATCATGAAAGCTAAGTGAAGTGAAGGAGCTGCTGTCACAGTTCTATAAAAGTAAATTAGGGCTATTCTGATATGATAATCTAATTTTCCCATATTATATGCTTTACAATTTGAGAGAATTTGGCCCATTTGTTGTTTTGACAGACAAATGAGTATGACTTTTTATTTCACTTGCAAGGATCAACATGAAGCAGGAGAGGGTGTGATATTCTGACTTGAAGTCCCTAGTATGGGTAAAACTCCAAAAATGTTGGATCCTACATTTCCCATAATACAACTTAATAGCATATTTTAGACACTGTGTTACAAACTAAAGTTTAGGTTGTAACACATGCTTGGTGTAATAAATTTGTAGTCTCTAAGCCAAAACTAAAATACCCTGATAGCATCATCAGGGTTTTTTCTCAGACTTGACTAAGCGCCACCAGGGAGTTTTCACATGACTCTTTATGAGTAAAATCACGGATTTCGCCTCTAGAACATTGGAACTTCATGAATTATGAATAACAAACTGTATCAATAAAAATGCTTGAGTAACTGTTATGTTGTCCCAAACCTTTTATTGCAGCTCCCAGAACATATCATCTACAGAAAACTGACACTTCAAAGCTCCTTTAAACAATCCATCATCATCAGTACTTTACAATAATTTAATCACCATCATCACCATCTACTGGACAGTAATAGATCTGCAGACTGAAGGTTATGACTGACAGACAACACTGTGAGGCAAAGAGGGGCAGTTTTTAACCAAAAGCAGTATTTCCCCACAATACCTTTGAGCTTAGTATACCCAAACACTGTATGTTGTTAACTGCCACCTCCATTACCTGTAAACAAAGCTGCCCATGTATCACAACCCTTTACAGCATGTACAGGACTTCTGATCAAAGATTAGTAATGAAAAACATAAAAATCTGTTTCAATGGGTTGCTGCAGTGTGGTCTCTCTGTTGGTTAAATTTTATTGCTCTTCCTTGTATTCTTAGAAAATAAAATGTTGTCATTTAGTAGTACAGCCCCTTAAACCTGCATGTGTCAAACAGCTTATGGCTTTGTAAAAAAGCTTAAAGCATTTTCAAAAAAATTAGGTTCTCTTTATTTCTCAGATACCTTTTGAAAAATGTTCCTTTTAAAAATCTAGAAGCTATCTCTTGGTAAAGATTGCAATTTTCAATGTTAAAAAGATTTTTTTTAGTTCACATTGACTTACAAGTGTTAGGAAGTAGAAAAGACCAACTAGGATGACACAGAAAGAAGACAAGACATCCAACAAAAAGAGCTACTGCACACAACTGGGAGGTGTTGCATTCCTAAAAACAATCTGTTAGTTAGAGTATGTGAGGACTAGTGACACAAAGAATATTTGTTTTGTGTTGAAATTAACTCCTACATCATCAGATCCACATAGAACATAAAACAGAAACGTGTTGTTCAGGGTGCTGCACCCCTGTCCCAAAACCACCTTAGAGTACCAGTTAAATCTTATCCAATTCAAGGTGATGTACACTTAGAATAGGGATAGAAAAAATATGTTTACCTGCAGATCTGGTTATCATCTACGAAATAAGATACAAAAGTTCTCATTAGACTGTCTTAATTCCAGAAGTTCAGTTATGTTATGGAATAATTCAGAGGATGATGTTTTGTGCTCTGATCTTTTGGGCCTGCAGGAGACCTGCTACCAAGGATCAATGATTAAAAAACTTCAAGACAAATTCTGATGTAACAAAGGAAAAGGGAACTGAAAATTAGAAACATGTCACCAAGTTCCCTTTAAGAAAATATATAAAACACACAACTCTAAGTTTTTGAGCAGAGGGACTGAGGCAGTGAAATTTCGCCAGTGATGAAAAAAACAAAGATCTTGGTTCATTTAACTGGCTTCAGTCAGCTAGTTATGGCTAGACTTCGACAGGAATATGGTGCCTGATCTATTTAACCCTCTGGGAGCCAGAAATAACAGATATTTTACACTGAACTTACCATTAAAGAAAATGGGGTCTGGGTCACACAGGATTAAAATGCTTCAGTCTAACTATTCTGCCTGAATTAGCCTCAATGCATAGCTGGTGTGTTTGAAAAAGAATCTTGACTCCACAGCGTGACAGCTTTAAACCATTAACAGTATCCTAATTTACATCAAAGTTCAATCTCAAAGAGCTGAAGTTAAAACTTATTTGATAGTCTGTTTAGATGGTCTTGGTATTCGTACATGGAAATATGAAGAAAAAAAAAAGATATACAGACCACACACACACACACACACACACACACACACACACACACACACACTCGGGTACATATAATTAGGAAACGAGGAAAAAAAGTTAAACACAAGTCTTCAAAACTACATCAAGACATTTACTGCTAACAGAAGGGGTTGATAAGCAAGAGATTTGTCATTGTACAAGAACACACTCATCATATAAAACACATACACTACATTCACAAACACACACTTTCTCTCCAAGTTCACGTGCTAGCATATGGCTCATCCTGGAGTCAACACATACTGAGTGGTAAATAAACTGGATGGGTGAGGAGGGGTGAGAGGTTTGAAGAGGGGAGGCAGTTGACAATTTCACGACAGCTTTGCATATAATCTACAACAGTGACCAGAAAGAGACACAGCTGAATGGAGCTGGCTTTCTAAATTCTTAATATAATACTACAACAGAGGAGCAGAAAATTAAATTTTTTATTATAATAAGAAATTTGAAAATGTTTTTGTTGCCTTCATCTGTTTGGCAACAGAAATTAGCTCCAGAAAGCCAAACTATGTCACTGAGAGACATGAAAATAAAGTCCAAGACAGATTTACTACAGCGCTTGCTGATACAAGAGTCTGGCAGACTTGCAGTACAAGTAGAGCACATAGACTTCACATGGCCTGGACATCTGGCCACACACACACAGAACTAAACCACCCTGAACAAAAATGGAAATGGGTGCTCTACTGGAGAAGAAAAAAAGAAATGAAAAACTAATGAAAAAAAAACAAAACAAGAAAGGTAAAAACAGGAGTACCATATTAGTAAACAGTTTTCATCCATTATCTCACACTTTGACAATAAAAGGAAAATTTAAAGTAAGGTATGAAAACAGAGGGAGAGGGAAAAAGATGGGTGGGTGGGTTGTCATAACGACTCAATCGCTTCTCTGGAAGTGGAGAGATGCATCATCATTCTGAGCACACTCAGATGGTGCTGATGCAACGTCAGTGGGTCCCTGCTCCGTCACCATGACGACCGTAGCAGCTTCTACGTTTCTATCAGAAGTACAAACAGGATGATGTTAACCTTTACATGTGCAGGGTTTCTATCAATGTCTTTGTCTCATTGAAGTTACTAATCTTGCACTTGTATTTGATTACCTTGTACTGTATTGGAAGGTGCATTACATTGTAAGACAAGGTGTTTCAGTAAAAATTTGCCCCCTTCATAGATTGTATACATTATGTTTGAAATTTGTACAGATATGGTGGCATAGGGTGTTACAATAGGGTGATAATTAATGGCAGATCACAGTGTTTTCTGTTTCTTTGTTTTTGTTTTTTTTCAATTTGTTTTGTGCAGGAGTACCGTTTGTAATGTTCTACTCTGTAATTCCTTCTTTGAATATACACATTTGTGTGGAGTGGTTCCTTCTATACTACTGACCCAGCTGTAGAAGGAGTAAGAGTTTCTGTCTAAGTGGAATCCCCTCTAAGGAAAAAAACATATGTGCTGTCCTTTCACAGGGTTTCTAGTAACAAAAAGAAAAGATAATGTGTTCTTCTGTAAAAGCAGCCAAAGTGCAACTGACTATTAGCTCAACGTGCAGACATTCTGCTGCCAAAAGCTGTTCTGGCCTCATGCTATTACTTATGTATTACATGATATTTCATCAAGTTTCCATTGCTAATCCAACATAAGAGTAGGAACAGATCTTCCAATGTTAAAACAAATTTACATACAACCTTAAGGTTCAGCTCAGCTGGTTAAACTTTTCTTCTGTTCTGTCTTGCTCTCTGTGATCACCCACATTGTGTTTTAATACAGCTAAATTGATTTAGTCATTCTAATTTACAAATTTTTCAGTTTCTGTTGTCAGACATCTGAGCAAGCATAAAATTTGATTTCCTTGTGGCTCATAAGAGCTACTGCTTCACCAGTATATGTCACGTAAACAATTAGGAACTGTTTGATCATTCATAAAGATGTTATAGGTGACAGAGCCGACAATTTAATATTACTAGTGCAGTGCCAGTTCAAGATGTGCCTGTCGGTAGCCTGATGGTAGTAATGGGTTCTATTTACAAACTTATAAAGCAACATTCTGTGACAACACAGTTTATGTGACATCATTACTTACGGCATTCATCTGTGTCATTTTTAAACATTTTTTTTGGGTCCTCAGAAATACAGCTGCAAAGTTTGAAGTCTATCGGATGAGCGGTTGTCAAGAAAATCAAAGGGCAGACATACAGACAGACAGAGATTTCTCCATTTATTAGTAGGATTACAGCGACACAAGTCCCGACTGTGTTTAGCCAGGCATTATGTAATTTTCCCAAAATTCTGTTTTTCCCATCAACACTACAACACAAGGCCAGTGTTTTCAGTTTTATCCACTCTGTAAACTATTTAAAGTAAAATGTCTAGTTGCCAAAATGAGTAGATAGATATGTGTTTAAAGACCTACGCTGGCTTTAGCCGTGTGGACAGATGCTAAGGTCTTATACAGTATAAAAATTAATTATAAGAATGATGTTTGTTGAAAACAATATTTACCTGTGGGCTCATCCTGAATCTGCTCCTCTGTCTCATCAAACTCTGCTCCTGCAAAGACAAACATACATACATAAGTAAGATCATGAAATCTTTAAAATATTTTTATAATATTGCCTCATAAAGCTTTTGCCCCCACCAAATGCACAGTATACCTGTCCCCTTAAGTTGTTTTTTTTTTTTTTAATAAATCAAGTGCGTCTGTGTGTGTATAGGTACCTACCTTCTTCTGCTGTCTCCTCTACTTCCTGTGCTACATCTTCTGTCTCTGTGACTGTGAAAAAACAAACATTTGACACCATGAAAAACTGTATGCTCCAGAGAATAGAACTAGTTAACACACTACTCCAGCATTGGCACAACACAGACAACAAAACCCAACCCTTGGATCATCAACTCCATTACTCCATGCTAACAGCTTGGTAGACACTAATAATAGTATATTTCAGCTTATTATCTCAAGAGCAGGAGAAAAATGAAGTCTTATTTCCCTGAATAATGCTACTTGGCCTACTAGCATGCAATGTAGTATGTACTTACATCAAATGTTTTAATGTCTCTCATAAAATTAAGTCTTAGAACTTTAATCGGACCAGATGGTTCAGTTATCAGTGCTAAGTTACAGCTGATAAAGCTACTTTATCCTTTGGGAGACAAGCTCTGTATCAACCAGGAATGGAAACTGCTTAGAAAGTAGTGTAAATGGATTTATTACTATAAAGGGTATGGTCTGGACCTGCTCTATACGAAAAGTGCCCTGAGATAACCTGTTATGATTTGGCGCTATATAAATAAAATTGAATTGATTCAAACCAAAAACCTCAGTCACTTGGTTAGCACTGAATACTTCCAATGGACAGCTACAGTTTGGTTTTTGATAGTGAATTAAAGAGCTGAAAAGAAACAACAGCCTCAAACAGTCAACAAAATCTTAACCTGAATCCCAGTCCACCTAAAGTTGATAACGAACTGATGCCAGGAACCAGATATAACAATTTTACTTACTGAGTCATCAAAACAGACAGCCAGCAAATTTCTAATCATAAGCTCTCAAACCATGTGTGTCAACACTTTTTCTTGTGAAGCTTTACAGTGAGGTGTTGGTAGGTGGATTTTGTTACCATTTGACAGAGCCAGGCTAGCCATAGCCCCGTTTCTAGTGTTTTTGCTAAGCAAAACAGCCTCCAGTTATAGCTTAATATTTTAAAAAGGTCCTTCACTGATTTAGCATTTACACTCCTATATCACTGTCAGACTCACAATGGAGTTGTGAAAAACAAAATAAACAAACATCGATCTAAATCAATGCAACAGAACCAGAGATATTGCCTTTTTTATTCCACACCTTCCTCTTACTTGTCAAAACCCAGCAGTTACATTGCCAACAATTCAACTCAACCGTCCACAGTTTGGTTGGAAATTTGGGTGTTATGCTATTAGTGGCTAATGTAACCTCAAGCCCCAAACGACAGTGACTTAAGTGACATCAACTGAGGGAATTTATCAGGTTCTGTGCAGCTCCGTCTGGAGATGTTATAAAATAGATGTTGATGTGTAAAAATCTGTGGAGTTCCCCTCTAATAGAGAGTGGTATCAATCTTATCTAACACTCCACCAGAGAGCGAATAAGCATATTTCCCAAAGTTTCAAACTATTCATTTAAGCTCAATGTTTGTATCAAAGTCAAAAACACTGTATTTTGACAATACCAAATACCACTGGTATACCTTGTCAGTAAATCGTTTCCTTCTTACCTTGGACTCTTTGGTCCTCCACTTCTTCTGGAGTAGCCTCTGTGTCTGCTGCTTCTCCCTCTGCAGTCTCCTCCACTGCCTCTTCTGAAGAAATTGCTTCAGCTGGCGCCTCAAGAGCTTCTCCTGAAGGAGCTGCTTCCTCCTCTACAGCGAACTCACCTGAAGGCACTGCCTCCTCTTCTTCAGCTATCTCCTCCACAGCCTCTACTGAAGGCGCTGCCTCCTCTTCTTCAGCTGTCTCCTCCAAAGCCTCTACTGAAGGCGCTGCCTCCTCTTCTTCATTTGTCTCCTCCTCTTCTTCTGCTTTCTCCTCAACAGCTTCTTCAGTAGCCTCCTCCTCTCCAGCGGGCTCTTCAGGAGGTTCCTCTGAAGGGGCTGGCTCATCTTCTACTACCTCCTCGACAGCTTTTTCTGAAGGCCCTGCTTCCTCTTCAACAAGCTCCTCAGCAGCTTCCTCTGCATGAGAAGCCTCCTCGTCATCAGCTTGGTCCTCCATAGCCTCTTCTTCAGGAGGGCTCTCCTCTTCTACACTCTCAGCCACCTCCTCTGCTGCTAACTCCTCCACTGCAGCCTCTACCTCTAATGCAGGTTCCCCCACAGCATCGTCAACATCCATCTCCTCCACATCCTCATCAACAGCCACCTCCTCCACAGCCTGCTCTGTTGTCATTTCCTCCACCTCCTCCACCTCCTCCACAGCCTCTCCAGCTGCTGCCTCCTCTGCAGGCTCATCTGCCATCATCTCCTCTGCAACCTCCTCAGCTGCTGGCTCCTCCTCAACTGTAGCAACCTGAATTGAGCAATATTGTAAGTCAAAGGTTATAAAAAAGATGTTTATTTGCAGTTGAAACAGGTATGAACATATTGGACAAAAATAACAAGAGACAATTTTTCCATTTTGATTGAAGGGTCAAAGGGCCTTATGCTTTTTAGAGCAGAAGCTTGTGTATCACAAAAAAAATAATATGAGAACAGAAAAAAAACAGTAGCTTTTGTTACTCTGTTATCATCGCTTTTAAAAACATAATATCCAACAGGGATGATCATGAAAATCCAAAAACTCAAGCTGTGGTGGTGTGGTGAATCTTTTCTACCCTTTGAGTCAACAGGCGCTAGGTATAGTCCCAATTGTTCCAAAGGTCTTCCATTTAACAATTATGGAGGTCACTATGCTCTTGGCAACCTTCAATGCAGAAAAATCTTTTTTGTTGCCTTCCCCAGATCTGTGCCACGACACAATCCTGTCTCTGAGCCCTGCAGGCTGTTCCTTCAACCATATGGCCTTGTTTTTGCTCTGACGTGGATTGTCAGCTGTGAGACCTTATATAGACAGGTGTTTGCCTTTTCTTATCAAGTCCAATCAATTGAATTTACCACAGTTGGACTCCAATCAAGGTGTAAAACCATCTCAAAGATGATCAAAAGACAAAATTAGACACTTGAGCTAAATTTCAAGTGTCATAGCAAAGGGTCTGGAAATGTGATATTTAAGTTTTGTTTTATTCTGTTTTCACTTTGTCATTATGGGGTATTGAGTGAAGATTGATGAGGGATTTTTTATTTTTATTTTAGCATAAGGCTGCAACATAACAAAATATGAAAAAAAAATAGAGATCCGAGTACTTAAATGTTTTAATGCGCTGTTCCTACTCAGGAGCAGTCTATTTCACTATTTGGGGAAAAAAAAAAAAAACACTAATGATGTTCCATTTATATTTATAAATAATTTAATTTTAGTCTTGTTTCACTCGAGATCGGCATATTTATTATAATCAATTATTATTAATTTACCGCATTTTGCTCATTACAAAGTTGAACAGACCAAAACACTGTAAATGAATAAATATGTCAGCAGTAAGTGTGACATTGGTCAGGTTTTTTTCTTTTTCATTTTTAAAAGCTGTCTTACAAGTAGCATGTAAATCCTCAGAAACGAACAAAGACAGCAGCTGCACAAAGAAAAAAAAAAATGCAGGTTTAACACTCATTACAGCAGAAGGTGCAAGTTTTCCATTTTAGCAGCTACTGTTTTCTTTGTATGAAGTGGTATTGAACGCTGCAATGCTACATTCTTGTGATTTCTTTCCTTTCTTATGGGTGGCACAGGTGAAAAAGTTCAAAACGAGGCTTCACTGTTAACAAAACAGGGACAAAAAAAATTATAAAAACTAAATTAAGTTTAAATAACTTCTTGGAGCACAAAAATTTAAACTGACTAGGAAAATAAGATCACATTATTGACTAGTATTTGATATACTTAAATGCATATGCTTCTTGATCTTTTTTTGGTTAGACTTTTCTAACCCCTCCACACCACCACACACCAAGATGAAGACATTTTTGTCTGCCAGCAAAAAAAAGTGTGTATGAAACCAGTATGCAATTATGACACAACAATAACAAAAAATACATACCTCCTGCACAGTTTCCTTAACAGGAGCCTCCTCCACAAGGGCATCCTCCTCTATGACAGGAGGCTCCTCCTCCAGCACCTTTGGATCATCCTCAGTGACCTGAAAAGGAATACACCACCCTAATGTCATCAACAGGTTCACGCTTGTATTTGTGTAAGTTTATAACTGATTATCTTAAGGACTAAAGGACAAGGACAATTTCTTTAGCAGGAATATTTTTGACTGAAAGAACATTCAAAAGTGTCTGCATTGGGACTCAGACACTTCCGCTGATTATCTTATAATAATTAACCCAGGCCTGAACAAACCTCAATAGTCTCCACAGGCTCTTGTTCTGATTCAGGCTCTTGTTTAGCCTCAGTTTCTGGTTCAGGCTCAGATGCAACCACCTCAGGCTCAGCTGCTATCTCAGGTTCAGGCTCTAGAGAAGCAGAGAGTTGTTCAGATTCTCCTTCACAGTCACACTTGGTAGTGTTAAGGGCCTTTTCGACCACATGGTATTGACTCAGCTTTATTGGTACTTTATTAGTATCACCTATGGTACTATGCAGTGGAAAAACATTTAAGAGTATTCTTTACAGGGACCATTCTGCAAGAGGCAATTCACACCAAGCCTTGTACTGGGCAGAGTCCTGTTGGTGTCAATTTGTGACATCCTTGAAGCAAATACTCTTGCATCTTATGTTTAACATCACAGATAATGGACTAATCAATATTCAGAGTGTAATAGGCCAAACACTTAGTAATTCTATAGTTTTAACTCACCTACTGCCATCCATCTCACCTACACTTTCAACATCAGGAAGTCGGTCACCTACATACTGTATACTGTAGTGTATCTATACATTTGAATGTGACAAATCTAATTTCTCTGTATCTATATCACTTGTCTGCCTACACTGATGAACTCCAACAATTTTCTAACAGCGTTGTCACATGAAGGCATTCACACTCAGGTACCTGGTGGAGCAGAAGTGTCCTCTACTACAGCAGCTTCAATCACCTCTTCCACAGGCACAGGGTCTGGCTCAACAACAGCTGAGGTTACAGGGCGATGATGTTGAAGGAAAAATGTGCATGAGAACTTTAAAAAAAACAATTTTTTCCCTGGTTATTTTGATATTTTTTAGAAAGCAGTTTAACTTTGAGAAACCCATCTGTATGTTACATGGTCCACTGGCAAACATATGATCCACTAGGCAGAATTATTTTAAAAAAATATGAATATCCCAGATTTTTTCAGCTGCAGGAGAAGAAAAAACATCAATCTGTTCCCCCTGGAGGCCAGGTATTCAGTTTTTTTCTTGGTTTTGCAAATTGTAAACTGTCTTTAGCCACATGCAGGGCATCCTTATAGAGCTATAAAATATTGTTTACCTATTTATATACATAAACACGGCAGAAAGATGCGAGAATAAAAAAGAATTATTTACAGGTAAAGTGAGAGTATCAGTAAACATTTGTAGTGGTGAGCATGTTTATTATTAAGCACATAAGCAATGGGAAATGTGTCAATCATAAGTCACACCTTTCCAAAGCCCTCCGAATTCAGTTAGCATCCCCTTTCAAAAGAACAACTTTCAAGAATGCTGGTAGCTTGGCCTTTTATGGGCAAGTCCTAAATTTCAATGATTATGTGAGGGCAGCTTATAAAGGAAGAGAAATAAACAATAAGTCCAGCTCAACGTTGTGGTGCAGGCTGCAGCTTCAATAGTCAACAGCTGAGTAGAACCATAAAGAAGTTAACATGTACTATCTCTTCTTACATCATATAGTGGTGGTTCTTTTATCATTTTACGTTTAGTAATTCTTAGTTATCAAAACAACGGCACTATCAACAGCATTATTTGCCATTATCAAAATAAAATTTATATTTGTCAATTAACAAGTACTGTTCCTCCCACTGAGATTTGTTTACAGTACACACACAGCCTCTGAACTGGAGGCACAGTGTGAGGTTCTGGTATCTGGGTAATGCCACGATACTGTTACTGATGAGAAATACCACCAGTTGATGAGACCAATGCACTGTGAAGATCTGTCGGACTACACCTGTGTTGCCTCTCGCCTTATTATCTACTATCAATATGTTCCTGTGATAACGCTGGAGGGGAAGTGTGTATATGAGAATGTGTGCACAATTAACACGTGTATTACCCTCTGGTGTGGGTTCTGGTTCAGGAGTCTCCACTGGGGCAGCGGCTTCTTCTCTACGGGAAGTGATGACAGCAGCTTTCTCTTTCAGTCCTAGTTAAGATGATGCACATGTTGGGAAGAAAGTAGTATAGACACAGGATATGTACTGTAAATACGGTATAAGTATGGGTATGTGTGTACCAAATCCTCGATGAAGTCATTATTTAGTGATTGGGGTTTTAAATATATGTCATATTTATGAATGTATTTATGGATGTTATACACAAATGTATGTAGAATGTACAGTACATAAAAAAATGTTCAGTAGTTTAACTGGCATTGCTGGACAGTGGGGTGTGTGTGTGTGTGTAATGTAAACTAACTTGTACAGGTCCTAGTGAGTGAACATTTCTGTGATATCTTTTGTGTGATATCATATAAAACAACGCTTTTGATCAAAAAGTCTGAGAGGCATGGTTTCTTTAGCAGACTCTTAAATGGAATCTGATATCCCATAAACATAATATTGGCATATTATGGTTTGTTCTATTTTGTCTTAAGCTGACAGAAACTAATTTGTGTTACATTCCAATAAAGAGATTTATGAGAGATATAATTTTGTTTTCAAGTGAACTGTTATTAATGTAGTGCACTGAAAAGTAGTTTGTGTTATTCCAAGACAGGTAACTTTTTTAAATAGCAGGTAAAAATTGGATGTTGGTCTGAAAACATAATGATTCATAGTATGATCTCCATTTCTTTACTTCTTCCCAACACACATATTCTGGTGGAATTAGATAGACAATTGGCTTTACTTCACTTGAAAAAAAAAAAAAAAAAAAAAAAAAAAAAAACCCACACAGAAATGGATCCGTTAACTTTATTGACAAAAGAAAAAACATAGTGGGACGCAAACCTCCCTAAAGTTAGAAAAACTCACATTTTGTCAGAAGTTTCTAACAGTAGAGAAACTGATGGGTTAGATACCCTACTGATTTCAATCTAGTCATGTCTAAACATTATCACAAACTCCTAAGTATCTCACACTTGATATTAACACTATTTTGCAATGCTTTTTCTTAACCCTGCAATTTTAATCCTACCCTTTTTCATTTCTCCCGTCACTCCCAATTATCCCAGTCTTCCCTCATCCTCATCAAAAGAAATGGATGCTGTCTACAAGATCTATACCAACTTGTTTAGTTCACAACCCAAAAATTGTAGCAAGCACAGCACTGTTTCTGCACACTGACAAGACCGGTGTCTGCTCACTACTTGGTTATTTCAGATCCCTGGGGCTCCTTGAGACGCATTTTGCTAGTGGCATGGACATAGACGTAACTAGATGGTTTGCTCACTCCAGAACATGGCCCCAAGTAATTATGACACATATTATATTAAATGCTACAGGCCAATCTAGCTGGAAAATGACTTTCTAGCAGAGCAACTATTCTACTGTGCTGGTGTTGCTGTTGTTAATGGTAGGCCTATTAACATATACTTAAATTAAAATAATAAAATATTGTAGTAAATTTTCTAAAATTATATTCAACAGGTGAAATTTTACCTGATGTGTGCTCCATTACTTGATGACGAGAAATGTGGACCAGTTGGTAACCACTGATCTACAGTTAGGTCCATAGGTTATTGGACAGTGACACAATTTTCGTAATTTTGCCTCTGCAAACCACCACAATGGATTTGAAACAAAGCCATCAAGACATGCTTGAAGTGTAAACTTTCAGCTTTAATTATAATTATTTTATTAACTGTTTAGGAATAACAGCCATTTTTATACATAGTCCCTGATTTTTTGAGGCTCAAAAGTAAATGGACAAACCGAACATAATTAGAAATGTAATGATTATTTTTAATACTTTGATGAAAATTCTTTGGGGGTCTTTCTGCCTTCAGTTTTGTCTTCAGTAAGTGAAAAGCATGCTCGATTGGGTTGGGGTCAGGTGAATGACTTGGCCATTGAAGAATATTCAATTTCTGAGAAGCTCTTGGGTTGCCCTCCCAGTATGTTTTGGGTCATTATCAATCTGTACTGTAAAGCACCATACTATCAGTTTTGCAGCATTTGGCTGAATCTGAGCAAATAGTATAGCCCTATACAGTTCAGAATTCATCCTATTACTTGTATCATCAGTCACACCATCAGTTAACACCAGTGACCCAGTTCCACTGGCAGCCATACATGCCCATGCAATAACACTCCCTCCATCATGTCTGACAGATGGTGTGGTATGCTTTGGATAATAAGCCGTTCACTTCTTTGTCCATACTCTTCTCATCATTCTGGTACAAATTAATCTTGGTTTCATCTGTCCAAAAAATCCTGTTACTAAACTGCGCTGGCTTTTTTAGATGTTTTCTGGCGAAATCTAATCTGGCCTCTCTGTTCTTGAGCATTATCTGTGGTTTGCACCTTGAGGTAAACCCTCCTTATTTAAGTTCATGAAGGCATCTCTTGATTTTAGGCTTTGACAATGACATGCCTACCTCCTCGAGAGTGTTCTCGACTGAGCTAGGTGTTGTGAAGGGGTTTTTCTTTATCAAGGAAAGAATTCTGCAATCGTCCACTTCAGTTGTCTTCTGTGGTCTTCCAGACCTTTTGGTGTTGCTGAGCACGCCAGTTCATTCTTTTTTTTTTTTTTAAGAATGTACCAAATTGTTGATTTGGCCATCCCTACACTTTCTACCATCTGTCTGATAGCTTTCTTTTGTTTTTTCAGCCTAATGATGGCTTCCTTCATTTGCATCGACACCTCTTTGGTCCGCAAATTGAGAATTCCCATGAGGCGCTACCAAATTCAACACTTTGAATCAACTCCAGACCTTTTATCTGCTTAATTTGTCATGAAATAACGAGGGAACGGGCCACACCTGGCGATGAAACTGATCAATTGTGAATTGTCCAATTACTTTTGAGCCTCTGATAATGAGGGAGTATGTGTAAAAATGGCTGTAATTCCTAAATGGTTAATGTGACATTTTTGTTAAATCCCTTGAATTAAAGATGAATGTCTACACTTCAATCACATCTTCATTTCAAATCCATTCTAGTGTTGTATAGAGCCAAAATTACAAAAATTGTGTAACTGTACAAATACTCATGGACCTAACTGTATACATAAGCCACATGGGGCTAGGTATCATTTGAAATTTTTCCATTATAGAGTTGATAAGATACCAGAGTATCTGGGCAGATACCAAAACAATATTTTTTGATTAATCATTTTAATAAACAAACATATTTTTGTGTAAATTCCTTTTTACCTTCATTCGACAACAGAAGCAAATTGAATGTTTGGTTAACACAAGAACATGTACAAGAACTTTGTTTAAAATTTAAAAAAAAAGGCTAAAATTGGCTACATTTTAATTTAAATCAGGAATTGGAAGTTAAACAAGTAGAATAAGTAACAAGATTATGAATCTGCCAAAAAATTTGATTCTAGCTTTGTCAATACCAAAACGATGTTGATACCCAGCCCTAACATTGAAAATGGCTAACACTGGCTTCATTTAGCATCAATATGTTCCTGTGAAATTATCCCGACTTCATTTCTTGCCTCCTCTGTTAGACCTCTCAGCTTTACTCCTCTTCCTTTTTTCTTTAGCAGACTCTTTCCCCCTCCCCTTGTCCTCCTCCTGTGATTTCTTTCCCTCCCCCTCAACCTTTTTCTCTGACTTCTCCTCTCTCTCTCCTCCTTTCTTTGATTTCTCCTGTCCTTCCTTCTCATCCTTGCTCTCTTCTTCCCGTTTCTCATCCAATTTTTTCGCCTTTTCCTTCGATAGTTTCTCCAGATCCTTCTCCGTCTCTTCTTTCTCTATCTTTGCCTCCTCCTTATTCAGCCTGGCAGCCACTTTTTCCTTCACTCTGGCTGCTATTTCCTTCCTCCTCAGCTCCAGCTCCTTCTCCACCTCTTCCTTGTCCAGGAGCTGTTTGACTTCAGCCAGAGCCAGTTTGGCGAGCTTCTTGGCCTCCACACGTTCGTGGATGATGGCCAGCTGCTGCTTTAGAGCTTCCCGAAGTTTCCGGCCCACGTTCTTTGTTGGAGAGATTTCTGGGATGGATGATCAACAATACTGTTTGGGGTTTCACCACTGAATAAATAACTTGTTACGGGATGAAGGTCATGCTCAAATTCACTCTGTTATTGGACATCTACACACACCAGCAGGCATGTGCATGACTGTGGATGAATTAGGACTATATTTACCCACAACAAGACCAGGTCCATGCCATACTTCTCTTACTTTCTCCTTCACGCAGTGTTTAGACTTTGTATACAATGCTGGTATGTTATACTCAGTTTAATCTAGTGTAAACCAGCATATTACAGGATTTACACAAGTTTCTTAACAATTAAAATATTTTCACATGGATTTAACATCGAGTTTACTTATCAAGCACAGACAAGAATTAGGCCAAAAATCTCTTACTCTCAGCAAATTAACCCATTTGATAATTGGTTAACAACTCAGCACACCATTTATTGAAATGGATCTGGAAGGGTTTAGTTCATTTATCAAATAAACACACTCGGTTGAGACATTGAATTGTGAGCAGCTGAAACACAGCACAGTTCCATGCATGTGGCTGCCTGAAGATACCTTTCTTAGCTCCTCTCCTGGCTGTGCCTCCAGGTTTTTCATCTGATATTACACAAGAACAAGATATGAGTTACAAAACTGGATTCTTTTACATGTAATACCTGTGTCATTGTAATACACCATAAAGCAATCGGTCAATTTACTCAAGTGGTAATCATTCCTAAAATCTAATATCAGTAGCACATGCCGGTTACCAGCTCCACGAAACTCCACCACAAATGAAACAAACCAACCAGACTTCACCACCACATCATGTTGGTTCATACTAACAGGCCAAAGCCAATAGCCTACCTAGGCCTAGAGATACTGCTCTCATTCCTGCCAGATACTTAGCTCCTCTGGTTCTGGCTTTTTTCCTCTCTCTCCTCCTGAGCCTAGGAACTGCAAGTTCACGTCGGACTTGGAGTTATAACACACAAAACCATTATCCCTGACACTAACAAGTTAGAGTAAAGAAAGAAGTCCAAAAGATGACCTCACTGAACTTTAGTGACATTTGTTAGAAAAATGGAAATCCTCCCATGAAGATCCTCTCTTAGAACATCAAAAAAATAAAAAATAAAAAATTACATTTTAGAAATTAACAAATGGCTGAGGAAAATCATAGAGAATTTTACACTGATGTAACAGATATACAAATTACCATGAAGTACAATATGGCCACTTAAGGCAAAAAACTGGGAAACAAGACTAGATCAAAACCTAGGATATGGCTGGACCACCCTTTATCTGTTTGTTTCCCTCCTACTGTCTGTGTTTACACATACAGAATTTAAAATAGCCGAATTCCCAATAAAGCTATTCTCATTTTCATGTTTTTCTGTTTCCAAGCTGCTGCTCTGTACTGATAAAATCCTGATGTTACAACCACGACACCATCTGACAAATCCCCATACACATAAATTAAAGACAATGGCTTAGCTGTGGTTTCAGCTATATTTACTTGTAAAATGATAACTCAGAGAGAAAGTTAGAAGCTCATTCACATCTGTGTCAGCTGCCATGCGATCAATTGAATGAGACACAGAGGGGTGTGCCTGCGGAGGGAAAGGTGGACCTTGTGCTAGCAAGGCAACACGGGCGACTCTGCGTTATAGGCCTGGCCCCCCTGTTGTGGTCCAACCAAAAACTATGAAAGCTAGTCCTGTCTGATCACTAACTTTTTACACAACAGTCTCTCTGTGTTGTCAAGCAATACATTCAATGAGCTGGTTGACACTAACCTGGTGTGTGCAGGCTTTTGAATGGAGAATACTAGTCTGAATCTATTATCTAATCTGACACTATCTATTATCTGGCTGGAAACTTAGGCAGTAGTGAATGATATTCTCTGTCCCAGTAACCCAGCGAGCCATTGAGGTAGTGAGCTCCGCAGACTTTCATCCAGACAGATTACCTCTGTCTGCTTTTTTTCCTCTCCATGTACTTTACTCTGCTTAGCTAATGTTTATATGATCACAAACACACACAAACAAATAGGGGTGACAGAAAAAAATCATAACCATAGCATGAGCTTAGTAAAAAAGGAAATACTCATCTAATACCGGATGCAAATCAAGGCAAAAGTAAGGTATGATTCACTGTTTGATCTTTAGAATTACCAAATAATGTGCATCAGCTCAATGACAGTTTCCAACAATTCACACCATAACCAGCTTGTGCATAAATACGTTATGCCACACAGCACAGTAACAATATAGTTCTTGCTGTCAACAACTTCAAAGGAACCTGAACTGCAGCCGGAGGAATTACATGACCTCTATGCGTTTACCTCAAATCATCTGGCTTTAAAATGCTGTGAGAGACATTTGCAAACACTGCTGTGAAGACATTTGCAAACACATAAGTGTTTGCAGTAGCCATCAGAAAAGAAATCTTTGAGAGTTAAAGTTAAAAATTTATGGTCACCAACACGGGGAATTATCTTCATCAACATGGTAATATCAATTTGGTAATATTATTAGGGTGCAAATTGCCCTGGATTTTCTGTTGTTTTTTTCAGAAGAAGTACATCTAATTTTCTGTTAGATTCTCTTAATGTAGATTCATTCTCTTTACAAGCCACAACTGGAGTTACTCCTCCCCAGAGCAGGACTAGCCTGTTTCCTATCCGTGCATTCATAATACCCACTAAGTTCACTTAAGTCACTGCAAACCTGTTGACACAGAAACGCACACCCTCTGTTACATGCACAAAGCAATACACCTGCAGTTGGTTTCAGCTGTATAGGCTTGTAGCAGAAATCAGTAGATTCAGGCATGAGGAATCAAACACAGGCATCACCTGTCTCAGCCCTCTGTTACTAATTCATCACACCCTTCCACTGCAGCACACTCCTCTCACATTTGACCCACAACACACACAAACTGGAATGGCCACAATTCTACCTGTGCATAGCCATATACCTGAACCTTTGATTAAACAAAAGTTTTAGGCCTTATGGCTGACAACTACTGTATGTGTAAGACATTTATATTTGTTTATTTTATTATTAGTTATTATCTTTAAAGGAAAATGCAGAGATTGGAACAGATGCATGATAAATTCGGCTGCTGGGCAGATGAATGGCATAAGATAATCAATAAACAATAATATGAAGCTCAATTCCTGCACAATACACAAGAACCTGAAGGATGGGAAGCAGCAACTTGGCTTAATGTTTGCTCATGAAATAAAAGGCAATCCTTCAAACCTTCCGAGCCAGTAGAAGTTAATCAAGTAAAGATCCTATGTCCCTGTTTATTAACATGCAATCTGTATCCAGATTTCTAAGTATAATGCTATAGTTTTTTTTTAAGTGCAATTATTGAACTCTAATATTCAAAATGTATTTATGTGTGTGAAACAAACCAAATAATACATAAATATTTAAATGAATAAGTAACCTGGTTAATGTCATCTGAAGATGGGGCTTTACTTTCAAACCTGGTATTGTGATCAGATCTTAATGTGTATATTAGGTAGGCATACTTGTCCAACATGGTGTGTCTTAGGTCAATGGAAGCAAAGCGGTATACCACAAAGGAATGCAAGCTGTGAGCCACATCACAGATGGAGACAGCTAAAGGCATCTGTAGGCTATTTTTTAGGAGCCTGTTAACTAGGCTAATGTCATTTATACTGCAAAAGGGTCGGACATACCCCAAAACTGATTCAGACATGGACTCGCAGTTCTGTTTATACTATAACTGGTGTCCGCATACACAGATGAATTCAGACTTTAATCGGCAAGTGCAGTCTCTACATGTAGTATCTGTAATTACGTGCTTTACACAGATCTGCAGAGTTTGCCTGATACTTACTGCATGTGAGCAGATAATTAAATTTATACCACGCCGAACCTATGTGAACACAGAAAGTATAATTTGTTTTTTGAGCAGTATATACATCCACATAGCCGTGAGGGTCCATGTGACATAAATTTTGTCATATGCCCATTTCAGCGAGGCACTGTACATGCCAGCAAACAAGTGACCAATCCGTGTATGCAGACATCCAATATATTACCAAACAAAACCACGTGTGTCTGCTATCCATGTCCGTAGCCATTTTGGAGTATGTATATCCAGCCGTTAAAGGAACAGTTTGACCTTTTGGGAAACACGCTTATTCACTTTCTTGCCGAGAGTGAGAAGATTGAGGTCATTACGAATCTACTAAGTAACGAAGCTTAACATAAAGCCTGGCCAAAGATAGCAAAATTTGAGGCAACTTGGTCCAGGCGATTTTCCTGATTTTTTTACACTAAAAAAACAAAAGACACGACATTGGTATCAATTTAACCCTTAGCAACAAAGCAAACACGCAAAATGTCAAACTTTTCCTTTAAGAAGGTCAATAGTGCTGGTGGAAAAACTTTCGAGCACTAGTGCTAGGTCGGCAACCAATCTCAGTCACAATTACTATCATCTTGCACATTGTAGTCCTTCTAAAAGTCTCTCAAAGCCATGCTGCTGTATGGGTGTTTCTTATCTTTGCCTAGAAAGTTGTATTTAGCTTATTGACATGGTGCACAAAAAGCAGGATGAGGTTGGCCAGTTTTATTTTTCTTAGGAGTTGCTGGCTGAGATCCAAGCAAGTGCTCCTCCAGATGTGGTCTGGATGTTTCGATAGGAATCCAGTTCCAATGCATTTTGGTTGCATTTACACCTGCATGTTTTTCCTTATCCAGAGAATTATTGCATGTTACTAAAAGGGGGTCCATCACAGAACCAAGCAATTTGACAGAGATTTAAAAAATTACACATTCCAGCATAAAGTTCAAGAGTCCAGAGTAAATGTTTTCAGGATCAGTTTTTATGGCATGCAGCGACAGCAATACGAAAAGACTAGATGTCATTGAGGGACAACTGAACAACTGTCCAAGTGCAAATCATCCTTGCATTTTGTGTTGTTTAGTGTTGCTGGCAGCTGCAAACACGTTTTTGCAGAAAATAATGTATTAATAGATTCTAAAAAAAAAGGACTTATAAAAGTGTTCCTGAGTATCATGTCAATATCACAGCAGAGAAATTGACATCTTATAAAACTCCTTCAACAGGATTTTACTTTTCAAGATTCTGCTGATCCAAGGATGAACTAGAAATATTCATATCCAAAGCTACTGGCTGGGGTAAGTTGCCATAGCCTGCAAAAGTAAGAAGAGAAAATACTGTAGAACAGTTTTCCCATAATTGTAGCTTGGGCTGTTGGATGCTGAAGCCCTTCTGTTGAAAACAACTGCTTTAAAGGATAACTGGGCTGCTGCAGGTGGCCTGAGGCTATTGATTATGGAGGCCGACTATGACGATCTTCTGCCCCTGTTTCCCATCATCTTCTTTTCCTCTTCTTCTGACTCCTCTGTCATCCTCATCCTCCTCCTCCTCATCCTCCTCCTGCATTTCCGTGACTTCTCCTGAAGCACTGAACTCCTCCTCCTCCACAGGCTCCAGGGGATGTATCAGACCATACAGGAAAGTGAAGAAACTGTTAAACCAATCAGAGCCGCCCTCCTCCACTTCTTCTAACCAGTCCAGAACCTCGGATTCACCCTGACCATCTCCCACATTGGTCAAGCCTATGCAAACAAGAGCGTCGGGGAGGAAGGGGGGTGGGGTGGGGGGGTGTAGGGGAAGTTCAGGAGCACAGTGTGAGGAAAGGAAAAAAACTAATAAAAAAAGTAGGAAGAAAGAAAGGTTGAATCAGATGAAGAAAAAAGATGTAATGCAAAAATGAAATAAGGTTAAGACTGGAGGAGAAAAAACAGAGGGAAAGAAACAAGAGGAGATGGTAAGAGAAGTTTAAGGCGTAGATTAGGCAGCAAGGGATCTACTTAAGCTCTATCAAAAGCAGTTGGAGTTGGGCTGTCTACTCATGATCAACATAATTACTTATGCCAGCTTGAGCCTCTCTTTTCAAAAGGAGACATTGTTGACCCAGAATCATATTGCAGAGAGAAGACTTCTCATTTATAAATCATAAAATCAGTGTTGACCTGGCCGCTCTGCACTAAATTTTTGGCCAAATTTCAGAGAATTCAGTTCAAACTGCTTATCATGTGTAGACAGCCTATAATCATAGAAACAGGAGTTAAACACACACACAAAAAAAAAAAAAAAAAAAAAAAAGAAAAACCTAAGGCTCCAGTTTCCATTAAATGTTTGTGGTCCATTTTTAAGTTTGCATTGGAAAAGTTGAAGACAGTATAGTATTCACAAAGATGCCCTTGTTGTGCTGTGGAAATGTCTTCATTGAAAAGGCTTGGCAAGAAGGGTTAGATTTCATTGTTCCACAACTAAAAAGGCATTAGACTTGAAGAAATGTTTACATAGATTACAGCATGTTGTTGCAAGTCTCTTATGTGCTTGGTTTGCCATTTATTTTGTGAATATCTAAATTGGTGAATTATAAAGTGCATTACCTTTTTAAATCATACTTTCAGATAAAAGCATGTGTTAAGAGATAAAACTAGATACAGATAAAAACAGATAAGGACTATACTACAATGGATAAAACTATACTACAATAGCTACTTTGTTGAAAATGATTTATGGAAAGATGGTAATTTCTCTGATATTCAGGGATATTTTAAGATTACAATGTGATTTTGAGATGCCCAAAACATATAACATATAGGAAGATACAGAGAAGGACTGAGAGATCAATGAAAAGGGGAAATTACTGAATATAAAGAGAAAAGACGTGAAATGTCCTCAGTGAAACAAACATGCAGGTAGGGATGGGAGAACACACAATGTACATCTTGTTTAGGAAGGCAATTGTTATAATTTCAGTCATCATTATCATAATTATTACATATGGACAAAAGAACATGGAAGGGTGTTCTTCCTATATAATTTAGAGTGTGAGTGGACACAGCAAGACGCTGGTAAATAGCCATTTATAATGGTGGAAGGTGGAGAACAACAGTTTGACAGCAGACAGAAAACTAGCAGAGCTTGTTCAGCTGTTAAGAGTATTTTTTTAATAGTGGTAAACTATTTGAGGTTGTTTTGAAAATGTTTTTCAAGGACAGTATCTAAAAGATTGTACAGCATTTTAATACAGATAAGAGATTTATGTCAACATATCTTCCAGGGTTTCTATGGCTCTACACAAGCCAATTAAAGTTTCTGAGCTAAACAGAAGCAGGATCAAACACACTCAACAAGAGTGAGAAAAAGAGGAGGACACAAAGAGGAAAATTCAAAAAGGATCAAGTAAACGGCAAGAGAAGTACAGCATATGCATGAGAGCATGCACTATAATGCCAGGAAGCAAACGTAAAGTTCAACTAACAGCGAATGTAATGTAAGGGATCTTTACAGAGACATGGATGACGGATTGCTGAGATGGAAAGGCTGAAGGTGGGCTGGGCAAAAATAGAACCAACTCTCTAAAGAATGATGAACGGTGGTGACAGATTTGGCTAGCTAGAGTGTCATCAAAATAACTGATAGTACAGAGTGAAAAACTGTCATATTGGAGTACTTCAGAGCAGAAAAATTTGAGCAAAGAATGTTGTGTGTAAAGACACGTTCTTATCCTATTTGATCCCTATTATGAGTAAAATGCTAAGTATTTCAAATACTGAAAAAAAGTTGTTTTTCCTGTTGATCCACATACAGTACGAGTGTGCCATCCAAAGATTCAGACAAGAACAAACTGTCCTTTTGATTCTAATTTGCCTCCATGTAAAAACATGTACAAAGGCAAACTTTAACTTGGGACTCTCATGCCTGTCTGATTTTAGAACCAGAGAAAGGCTGCCGTTTTAATGGGCTCAAAACACTAAGTGTCACAAAAACAAATGTTCAAGCTATCTGAGGTGCTACACAGAGCACCTCATCATGCCAAGTTCAAGATTTGGACTATTCTGTTTGAACTGAGCCATTTGCATACAGCTGTGATCCAACCTCTCACAACTAGTGTACACCATTCAGTATGTATTCGAGTTACATAAATATGATAAAAGGAAAAAAATAACTGAAAGCTGGTTCTGTATAAAACCATGCAACATGCAGTAGATTTCACATGGAGAATAACAGCAGTGAAGACAACTGTAGGGATCCAGACTAACTTTTTTACATTTGTTGAACTTTTGCACTAATTTTTTCATTTAGGTACACAAGCACATAATTTAGATGCACCCAAAATTTTTTTATCACAGGCAATGGTAAATTTGATAATAATTTCGGACCCCTCACTGCTTCGATTTGCTGCTGCATGGCACTGAAATGCTGCAAGGAACAGGGCTCTGCCGGTCACACCCCTCACAGCACTGGACATGTTTATTGGAGACATTGTTTTAGGTGAACCAGTTACCTCCACCTTTTTGTTGATGAAAAAACAATCAATAGTTCTCTTCATTTTGAATTACCGGTAAGTAATAAGGTTGTAATGTCACTCAAGGAGGAGTGCAGGTCGTGATTTCACAAATACACAATTTTTTGGCAGAGTATGGGCAGGTCTTCGCAGAAATCACAAAGACACAGACCTGCTAAATGTCACACACACCAGTGCAACCAATGAGAATGTTTAGCCACATTTGAAAGATTTTTGCTTTGCTCTGGAGCCATGAACAGGGAACTGGAATATTTCTTATAAAATTCCAGCTGTCTTCAATGCTTGGAGCTTCACATAGGAGAGATGCTCCAAAAACTATACCGCACAAACACAGATCTGGTGTAAGCCCAAAGGTACCAAGACGGAGAAAATGAAAATTTCCATAAGAAATCAATGGAGTGGTGCAAGTAAAAGATAGATTATCCTTTCAGGCAATTGAACTCCTCAGTTCCCTTTACCTCAGGTTAAAGGTATATTAAACAACCTGATCCTGATGAAACACAGTAATTCCATCTTTAATAACAGGTTGTTTAACAAACCTCATCAGTTAGTTATAGCCCTAATACCTACCATCTTAAGTTGGGACCTAAGCTTTAGGGAGTTTTATGGAGCTTAGACTAATTAAAACTTCTGAGGTGGGGACATTCAAAGAGATGATTTATTTAGGATTACAAAACAGTTAACCAAACAGAGTAAACTTCCATGATGTACTATAATTCTAACTGTTTGGGGAGCTCAGCTTTTTTGCTGTATTAATTGATAAAATTTCCTCTATGGTATGAGTCATCTATATTATTGTCAGTCATGCAAAAGAAACGCAAATGCCATTTACTGTAATCAACAAACATAAAACACACATCATCAGTGGTCTGCAGAAATTGTCACACTCAAAATAAATCAGTTCAGACTGTATCATGACTGTGGGAAACCATGTATTTTGTCACTGATAATGCAGTGAAGTTTGTCAGTGGAGACATAGATTTCATTTGTTTTCCTTTCTGCAGGACAATGATAGTAACATTAGCGATGAATAAAGAGATAAATCAACTTGCCTAGCAGAACTTTAGCATCCTCGACATCAAAATCACCATCGCCATCTGTATCGTATGCCACCAGTTTACCTACAGCAGTGACAAACATACAGTGGTCTTACTGTTTGTTCTCACAGGAATCATGAAGACACATTATTTATAGCTGTACATTTACATGCATCATTCAACACAGACAGACACTAAAAGGATGGGGTTCACATTTTATCAAGTCTATCTTAATACAATATTCATATGTCCATATGTACATCAAAAACTTGTGTTCACATTAATCGTCCCTCCTGTTTATACTGGCCACCCAGAAATCCTTTCCAAACACAGTTCCAAAGTAAGTGATAAAAAAAAAAACACATTCCTTAGAATGCATAAAAATGCAATCTACAATTCCATTGAAGCTAATATGAGCCTGCAGTAGCCTTAATTAGACGAATCAAATAGGTATCTACCAAACCATAGAATTCATTTTTATTCAGAACCCCAAAAACTTACATTGGAATAGCATCAGTATGAACAGGAAGAATTACTACAGCGCCTAAAAAGTGTTTCAATGTACATATGGGAATATGACATTGGTTAAGACAGACTTGAAAAAAAAAAAAGTGATCCTGTCCTTTAAAGAAATACACCAAGCTGGTGGGAGACACTTATTATCCACCACTCATAGAAGGCACTGAATTCTTACCTTGAGCCAATAAAAATTTGGAAAGGTTTGTCCAAAAAATTGTGGTTGCCAATATTATTGTTATGAACTTCAATTTGTGTTTTAGGTCTAGAATAGTAGTATCAACTGGGTCACTGGGGACTGTCTACCAGCCACAGAGTAACGGAATCAAAGCAGACGGGTTAGGCAGGAGGTTAGACAAGTCATTCAAACAGAAGCCTGAGATCTAAACCAGCTGAGACCAGAGAAAGAGTTTTTCAAATCAAGCAGTAGATTATTCACAACTTCTTTAGCATCTGAACAGGGATGATGATAGCCTAATGGTCTCCTATTTAATTTAATGTAAGGCAATATTCACCTAATAAGTGTCAAATAAACTTGTGAGACAGGCATGGTCATGATGAGTTATGGTAAGCTTCATCCATTTTTATTACAACTTTAATAGATATGATTTCAAAGCTGTCTTGCGTGCATTTACATTTTCGTTTTTTTTTTTAACTCTCCTAATTGGGTTTGTCTTGAATTTTTCCTCCATAGCCAAAACAGCGGCTGACATTCATTATTACATAAAGGCCAGATTTATGCTTTGTACATATGAAAAAGCTAATTTGTGTTTTCACAAATAGTCCATAATGTGCATGTTGAGAAATCACACATTTTTCCCATTACTTGGTCACTGGAGATGAACCTGGTTTAAGAGTACAATGACCCTTTTCCAACACAATCGAAGGACGTGAAAACAAAAACGTCTGTGTGTAACATTACAACTAAAAAAAAACACTTACTGGCAGCAGTTAGTCTGACACGCCTGGAGAATTTATTGCCTTAACTCTTTTAAATTAAGAGCTCTGAGAAGAGTTTGTAAGGGAGTGAGGGAAATATATTGAAAGCAGAACAATGACAACTTATGACGATTATTATTGTTTATACAGAGTGTAAGAGAAATATGCCTTAGGATTTTTACCTTGAAAAGCCTCAGACAGGTTAATTTGTAAGCCCTTAGCCTTGTCTGCATGCAAAACACAAAACATACATATTGAAATAACAGCAAGATTAAGAAATCAAACAGAACATATTTATAATTCATATATTAATAGCAGATACATATTACACAGAAAAAGAATGTTCAACATTAATCATTAGGGATGCATATTAGTGACAGACAGTATACGGTGATCAGAGATAACAAAAGCATTCAACAAACGGGACATCTCAATAAAGCAGATCAATTGTTAACAGCTAGTTGTAGTTTATGTGTACCACATGTCACAGACCAATGAGATAGCAATGATTGCATGAGTATGAAGCTACAGTAGTTGTTTGGTGAGTTAAGTCTATATTGTTCACCAAATGGTACTGTAATAAATGTAACCATCTTACTGGTAACAAAAAGCATAAATTTGCAATCAAATGAGACAAAAGGGATGGTATACAAGCTATAATGTTTATATAATCAAGTTTATCAAAAATCTGTCTACATAAATCAGGATGCTTAGCAGCACAACACTGGTATTATTTAAATTACCTGATGTTCTTTGGGCATTTTTGTTTTACTTGATTTGGCTCTTATCTGCCGCCTTGGAATAAACAAAAGGAGGACAGAGGACTGAAGTAGACTGGTGTCTGGTTAGTAATGACTGCTGGTATGACTTTAGTTATAGCCCTTATAGGCAGGCCTTGCCAATCTGCAGCCGTCTTGGCAACGCCCCCAAGCAGTTATTTCGGTATGTCCAGACCAATGCCCTATCTAGATGAATGGGGAGAGAGCCATAACTTCACTTTCAATGGTCACCTGGACATAAAAACTGCATGTGCAGAATCACATATCAAAATCTGATAAAAAACTGCTTAAAAAGTTTGGTGACTTTGCCCCAAAATGCTTTTTTCCACAGGTTATACTTCCACTACGCATGCACATGGTTTCACTTGCATCAGTGCAAAAACACAACCGGCTTGATATGTTTCCCGTTAGGCTGTTAAAAGGCAAACGATTGGATTTTGGGGGTAATTGGGGGGGGGGATGTGTGTCATACAACTGCCTTTGGCATTACAGACTTTTCTATTCAAAATGCTCCAAGTGGTTTGTCTCTTCTCTTATAATCTCTCTGGTTCTGTGTTCTGACAATGGTAAATATCATGGTTAGAATGGTTCTTAATCAGGGTTGAAGTTCACTTTAGGGACAGATGGCAGGTGTGTTTGTGGAGGTGAGACAGTGGCATGAAAAAGTTTGGGCACCCCTGGTCAAAATTTCTGTTACTGTGAATAACTAAGTGAGAAGAAAAATAAATATTCTCCAAAAGACATACATTTAAAAGGTGAAACATTCTTTTTAAAATTTAAGCAAGATTAGTGTATTATTTTTGTTTGGTACAATTTTAAGAGTGAAAAAAAGAAAGGAGCACCTTACAAAAGTTTGGCCACCCCCCAGAGATTTGAGCTCTCAGATAACTTTTACCAAAGTCTCAGACGTTAATAGCTTGTTAGGCCAACAGCTTGTTCACAGTCATTGTTAGGAAAGGCCAGGTGATGCAAATTTCAAAGCTTGATAAATACTCTGACTCCCCATACATTGTCCTAACAATCGGCAACCATGGGCTCCTCAGCTGTCTAGCACTCTCCACAAAGCAGGAGAAGGCTATAAGAAAATAGCAAAGTGTTTTCAGGTAGCCGTTTTCTCTGTTCATAAGGTAATGAAGAAATGGCAGTTAACACGAACGGTGAAGGTCAAGTTGAGGTCTGAAAGACCAAGAAAACTTTGTGAGGGAATTGCTCGTAGGATTGCTAGAAAGGCAAGTCAAACCCCTGTTTGACTGCAAAAGACCTTCAGGAAGATTTAGCAGACTCTGGAGTGGTGGTGCACTGTTCTACTCTAAGCAGACTTAGAAACAAGTCCTGTGGACTGATGAAGTTAAAATAGAACTTTTTGGCTGCGATGAGCAAAAGGTATGTTTGGAGAAAAAGGGTGCAGAATTTCACGAAAAGAACCTCTCCAACTGTTAAGCACGGGGCTGGATCAATCATGCTTGTTGCTGGTTTATCTTCCAGCTAGTGATACGGGGAACATTTCACTGGTAGAGGGAAGAATGGATTAAATTAAAAAACCTGCAAATTCTGGGAGCAAACGTAAATGCTTTTTACGACAGGATAAGGATCCTGAACACATCTTAAAATCCTTAAAGAAATGTGTCATCTTTAACTTTATGCCTTTTGGAAATCAGGTCATCTTTTACTCGCTTAACTATTCTCAGTAACAGAAACTTTGACCAGGGGGGTGTCAAAACTGTATACAGTATAAGCACGATTAACAAAAAATCCAAATTGGTTGCTACTACACCTATCCATTAAGGTGCATGAGGTGGAAAATACTAAAGACAGGAAGAAAACATTCAGCTGCTATTTAAGCAAAACAGATGTGCGAGTTGCAAAGTGTACTCACCAAGGACTACCTGATAGTCAACCAGGTCAAAGTAGACCACAGCTACAGATGTCCAGACACCCAGCAGAGCCAGGACGATGAACCAGGTGAAGAAGCTGCTGCTGGACCCAGAGTCTGCCTTCTTCCCATTCTTATTGGCTAACTGGGTTTTAGTACCATCTGCAACATGAAAACAGTAGTGGATTTGACATGTTTCACTGAGGACATTCTTTTTACACTAATAAAGTCATGTAATGCTGTGCATACAAATGATATCAACTCTAAGAAAAAGAGAAAAGCAAAAACCAATCTCTGCAACCGCATCAGTACTCAAACACACTATACCTTGTGTGCATGTGTATGTATGTTACATAACCTGCAATACTGCCAGTAGTTGGACTTTGAGAAGCTGGAAGATATTACCACCAATTAACATATTTACCATTCAGAACTGGATAGGAAGCAAAAATTACAGTTTCATCACCAACAGTACTAAGACAGACAGTAATACCAACCATCCAATTGTATGGGTGACAGGATTTCATTTACATTAAATCCACCTCGGGGCACCATCCTTAAAAAGGGGAAGGATAGCTAATTCACTGATTTAGTTTCAAAATGTATTACTTTAATTTAAAACTCTGATTGATAATTAACTTAATAACTACAACCACAATTACCATATCAATAGCCAATAAAGGCTGAACAGTTTGGAGTTCTGCAGAGTGGAGGTTGGCGACATTAACTCTCATTCAACATTAAATAGACCAGCATCTTTATTCCAAAGCATTTTTTTAACAGATAAAAGTAAAAACAAACGGTACTATCTAAAGGTGGGTGTATGTGTGTGTTGTGTGTGTTATGTGTGTGTGTGTGTATGTAGGAAAACATCCAAAAACAAAATGGTTGACTCAAAATTGGCCACTGAACTCTGGAGCTCTTGTGCTTGAAGTTTTTCTTAAATTGTGGCTCAGGGGTGTAATGCTCCGGGTAGCCAGAGGATGAGAGGCATTCAGAGGTGCTGTAACTGTCTGATGGATTATGACCATTATCTGAACTGTTAAATAGAGATGATGTGGTCATCGTCTGATCCATCCATTGGTTGGTCACACTTCTGTACCAGAATTTCTGAGTATGGCCTTCTACTGCTTCTATTGCGTGAATGCCTATCTCAACCTAGTTGGTGTCCATGGTGGATACGCTCAAGTTCCCAATGCGGCCTTTTATATAAGCTTGAAGTGCTTTTATCTACACTGCTCAAAAAAATTAAAGGAACACTTTTTGAATCAGAGTATTGCATCAAGTCAGTTAAACTTCTGGGATATTGATCTGGTCAGTTAAGTAGCAGAGGGGGTTGTTAATCAGTTTCAGCTGCTTTGGTATTAATGAAATTAACAACAGGTGCACTAGAGGGGGAACAATGAGATGACCCCCAAAACAGGAATGGTTTTCCAGGTGGAGGCCACTGACATTTTTTCCCTCCTCATCTTTTCTGACTGTTTTTCACTAGTTTTGCACTTGGCTAGGGTCAGTGTCACTACTGGTAACATGAGGCGATACCTGGACCCTACAGAGGTTGCACAGGCAGTCTTACTCCTCCAGGATGGCACATCAATACGTGCGATTGCCAGAAGGTTTGCTGTGTCTCCCAGCACAGTCTCAAGAGCATGGAGGAGATTCCAGGAGACAGGAGGTTACTCTAGGAGAGCTGGAAAGGGCCGTAGAAGGTCCTTAACCCATCAGCAGGACCGGTATCTGCTCCTTTGTGCAAGGAGGAACAGATGAGCACTGCCAGAGCCCTACAAAATGACTTCCAGCAGGCCACTGGTGTGAATGTCTCTGACCAAACAATTAGAAACAGACTTCATGAGGGTGGCTTGAGGGCCTGACCTCCTCTAGTGGGCCCTGTGCTCACTGCCCGGCACTGTGGAGCTCAACTGGCATTTGCCATAGAACACCAGAATCGGCAGGTCCGCCACTGGTGCCCTGTGCTTTTAACAAATGAGAGCAGGTTAACCCTGAGCACATGTGACAGAGATGAAATGGTCTAGAGAAGCCGTGGAGGATGTTATGCTGCCTGTAACATCATTCAGCATGACCGGTTTGTTGGTAGGTCAGTGATGGTCTGGGGAGGCATAACCATGGAGGGACGCACAGACCTCTACAGGCTAAACAATGGCACCCTGACTGCTATTAGGTATCGGGATGAAATCCTTGGACCCACTGTCAGACCCTACGCTGGTGAAGTGGGTCCTGGGTTCCTCCCGGTGCACGATAATATCCGGCCTCATGTGGCGAGAGTACGCAGGCAGTTCCTGGAGGATGAAGGAATTGATACCATTGACTGGCCCCCACGCTTGCCTGACCTAAATCTAATATAAAACCTCCGGCACATTATGTTTCGGTCCATCCGATGCCGCCAAGTTGCACCTCAGACTGTCCAGGAGCTCAGTGACGCCCTGGTCCAGATCTGGAAGGAGATACCTCATTAAACCATCCGGCATCTCATTAGAAACATGCCCTGACGTTGTCAGGCACGCATACAAGCACGTGGGGGCAATACACAGTACTGAGTACCATTTTGAGTCACTGCAATGGAATTTCAGCAAAATGGACTAGCCTGCAGCATCATTTTTTCACTTCGATTTTCGGGGTGTCTTTGAATTCAGCCCTCTGTAGGTTGATCATTTTCATTTCCACCAAACGATGTGGCAAATTTCGTTTCTAACACATTACCCAGTCCGTATCAGTATAGATATCAGGCATGATTTTTTTTTCCCCATTGAGATCTGATATGAACAGTCTGAACTGCTGTCATCCATCTCATGGTAGTGCGGAGAGGAAGCCGAACAGTCCTTGAATGCTGTTTCCCCATTTGGAGGGATAAGCACAGATTAATGTGTTGTGTATCAGTGGCTGAGGAGAACACGCAGCAGAATATATTTTAGAGGATAAATTACAAATCTCTTCAATTTCTTTTTCAGAGAGAGGGAAAGTCGGGTAGCTGTTAATTCTGCCTCTCAGTGAAGGTTAATGAGCTGACTTAATTCCCAACGACTTAGGTTGAGAATTGTTCCCATCTTCTGAGTGAAGAGGAGTTAACCTTTCAATATGGGAGGCCAGTGAATCGGAGACACTAGAATCACTTTCAAGGTAGCCTGGTGTTAGTCTCTAAGTTAGGGAAGAAATAAGCTGCTGTACACAGTGGTTCTCCATTATTGTTTCTGAAATTGAGGGTGAGATTAAGCAGGTTGTCTAATACAATGAAGCAGTGTGCTTGGCTATGGTGTTGCGTTGGCAAACACCTTGTAGTGTAGCTTGGCAGTAGCCTAACTGAACAATTTGGTGGCCTACACTATTGGGAGTAGCTTCCTTTGGAAGAGACACACCTACAGCACCATCTAGTGGGCATAACAGATTGGGGCGAGTACAAGCAGACAGGTTTACATAAGTAGTAAGTAAGTAATTTCAATATGCACTAACTGATATTCCATGAGGATTGTCTCTTAAAGTTGAGACGTGGCGGTAACAGCTAGGTACATAACTTCTATGTTTAACAGGGTTGGTAGCACGCTGTGGCTCTATCTCAGGCTTTGTTTCTTACTCAGACTGGACTGCATGGCATTAACAGCCAGGATAGCCAATTCACGGATTCAGTCTCAAAATATACTATTTTTTGGAACTGTAACTAATAATGTACTTAATAACTACAACCAAAATTACCATATCAATAGCTACAAAAGGTTGAAGTGTTCTGCAGAATAGTAGTTGGCAACTTTCACTCTTATGCAACATTAAATAGACCATACAAAACCAAAACAGTTGACTCAAAATGGCAGCTAGGACCACATAACATGTGTGAGAGGTAAACATAAGAAACTACAAACAAGATAGCACACTCAAAACTTTGTTCAGACTGCAGGCAAATTTGACTGCAGGCAAATTCGACTTGTTTCTCAAATCAGATCTGTAAGACTGTCCGCACCTTCATTTGCAGTTGATCAGATCGGATGTGTGTCCAGAACAACCTATCTGCATGGGCGGGTGATATGGCTTTCCAATGCGGAAGCATGAGAGATGGAGGTCCATCATCTGACCCTCCAAACAATCACACTGTCAAGTTGCGGTGCAGAACTCTTCCGTCATTGCCCTCCATAACACCAAAAAAATATATTTTCGAATATCACTCTGGCAGTAGCACCATGGATTCTGCTCACTTCATCACTCTGAATTTGACGTGTGTGTCGCATTCCAAGTGACACAAAAGATGCTTTGAAATCCGATTTCAGTGGTCAGAGCGTCTGGACTGAGACGCATCTGTAGATATCAGATTGGAATAACATTTTTAAACCACCTCCAAGTGCGGTTTGGATCTGATTTGCAAAAATCGCAATTCATGTGTTTTTTTTTTTTTTAAGCTGTCCAGACTTTCTAAAATCAGTCCAGACACAATCTGGATATGCCAAAACGGATATGCCTACATAACGGATTGGGCGGATAAAAGGATTTGGGCTAGCAGTATGAACGAAGCCCAGTCTATGGAGAGAGAGGGATGTTCTGGCGTGCTGCTTTGTTAAATTCAGTGAGCTGCAGGCTTGCGTGGCTTCAAAAAAACAAACAAAAAAAAAAAAACAGGCCTGTCTTCCAGCTGAGATGATCACTGGTCGCTCCTCGTTACAGAGTTATCTGCTCTACACTAGCTCTACTCTCCTCTCGCTTGTAAAGTCTGATGGCAGACTTTGTGTTGTAGTCGCTAGCGGTAGATTATACTTGTTTGCTATTGGTCAGTCTTAGGCAGGCTCTTGCATTGCTGCCTTTGAGAAGAGACTTCAGTGCAGCGGTCTGCTCCGAGCAGACCGCACTGAGATCAGAGAACAGCGGCTCATACTGCAGTGAAGAGCATGGGCAGAGAAGAGAGCTGTGAAGAGAAGAGAGAGAGACAAGGGAGTGCTGAGGTTTTGTTGACCTGGTGACGTCATAGGTCAAAGGCCAAACAGTGACCTATGGTTGCTGGTTGTTGGGTCCATGGGCTAGTTCAGGTATAGGTTGTGACACCTGAGGAATTCTGGGAAGTTGGGTTCAGTTTAAGTCACACAATGAACAAATTCTGTGGAATCCCGGGAGGCCCTATACAATCCACACACATTTTAAACCTAACAGACCTCTTCTGCTGTAGGAAATTATGACTTTTGACAGAAGTGAATACACTGACTGCAAAATCAGGGGGAACATAAATTCCCAGTGCCAGTTCCATAAAGAAAAGTGTTGGGTTAGCCACTAGATGTAGGGGTGGTATAGTGAGTGCTGGCAGTATGGGGAATGCAAATGAAAAACCGGAGCTGGAAGAGTCTACTGTGTCATTGAGATGTATCATTTTGGATTGTTATGGTTTTCCAGCAAGTGACGGAATCATCTGAATGCATCTGTTACAACTGCGTTCTATCTACTCCCATCTCTCATCGCTTCCACACTGTCACTTCTCCCCTTTTCACCTATATTTTAGACCCATCCTTACCTTCCAAACAGGACTTTAAGCGAAGAACCAGCTAAGTGTAAGATGGGCCGACCTGATACAAACCACATTTAGAACATTTAGATACTAAGAAATGTTATATTTTACTCTTGAAACTGGGTAAATCTGTTAGGTATCACATCTCATCTGTCGTATCTGTTATAATCCCTAATCCCTATGAACTGGCTCTGGGGAAAGAAGAGGCGATGGAAATCGAAAAATAAACCACATCCAAGAAAATATCTTGGAGGGGGCTGATGACATCCTACAATGCATGATAGGAGAAATCAATGGCAGGGAGAATTAACAGGTGGTGGAGTCTGCTACATGGTGCTAGGTCAAATCTCAGACACACACTCAAAGAGCATAGTTCGAAGTTATCACATAGACTGTCATAGACAGTATATTTCCAAATACCTTGCAAACACTCAGTTCGCTCTGATAAATACATAGTGCTAACTCTGAACATAAGAATTTACCATTAGTTCCAAGTTCTAAGAATCTCTTCAAAACAACCATTTTGTTACATATTTCCATCAAAATACTGTTTACTTGCATACAATATTATGTGGTTAAAATTTAGGGTGTGTTTATCCACAACTGACATAACACCTACTGCGCTAACAAGACAGAAAACTAATGCACAAACGGAAAGTTGAGTAAATGGCTCCAGGACAAAAAACTGGAGGTTCAGGAAGCTGTAACTGTTCTGAGACCTGCAAGAATACAAGTTTTAGCTTAATTCAACACTCAGTCCTTCAACCCGCAACAAAATAATGATTCCCACAACATGACCTCCACACTGCTTTGTCCTTCTCAGCTCTCTAGTCAGTAGCCCTTGAAACTTTCCTCACCTTGCATTTCCCCAGCAATGACCATGGGGATCGCCGTGACGACTGGAGGGGTGGCAGACTCCACCAGGGTCGCTGGATCACCCATTTCTGCCGACTGATGGCCTGGTTTGCAAACTAACCAAACAACAAGTTAACTGGAGCAACTCTGTCTCACAGTCTCGCCTCGTCTTTGTCTCTCGGTCTGTCCTCCCCCTCTCTCTTTAACGCCCGGTTTTCTTTCTCTCGCTCATTTGTCAGTCATCCTTGCTCTGTTTCTTTGAGCCTGATATAGCTCTGGAGGTCAAACACCGCTATTTATAATGCTGTCAGACCAGCTGGCCCTGACAGACAGAAACAGAAACAGAGAGAGAGAGAGAGAGAAAGAGAGAGAAAGAAAACCATGGTTCAACTTTTAATTTGTATTTGCTTTCCTTAACACCTGTGTTAATTTCTATTTCAGGTGTTATGTGTAAAAGGCTTGCCTTTTTCCAGTTTTTATTCAAATATAGTCATAGTTTAAATTATTGGCACCCCTGAATTTTAAGTACAGAATTTAGAATATCTACAGAAATAAATGCAAAGTAACCAATTTTGTATAATCAGAATATTTAATAAAATTTCAAAAGTTACTGAACAACAAAAAAATGCTTTCATATAGTTAAATAGATATATATACAAACGTAAAAAGTACGCTTGACACAATTATTGGCACACTTTTG